>NW_008329714.1:751427-751903 GCF_000622305.1 Nannospalax galili
AAGGTATATCTGTTAAACATCCAAGAAGATTAGCTCCACCAGTGTGGTATTTTTAATTACTGTGTGCCATGAGAATAAATCTTGGGCAAAGAGCAATTGTTCTCAGATAAACCTTACCTAGACATATATTTCTTGATCTGGTATGTACAATTTGTCAGTAGGTTGTTGGACTAATATGGTTCCTTCTGGTTTTTAAAACCAGCTAGGCTTTATCTCTCACATTGTCTAACTTCTCTATCATGGTTTCCCCAATTAAGGTGCCCCCATTTTTCCCCTTTCTCCCACCCTTCTCCGATGGTCCTATCTCTCTTGAGCTCCTTCTTTCCCTTTATCCCCTAGGTTTCTTGTATACCCTTCCCTCCCCCCTCACTTAAACTAACCCAATTTTTATCCATATCTCCCTTATTAAAACCTGTTTCCTACTGTTCTCTTTCAGATTCTTTCTTTACGTTTACCTCCCTGGTTCCTTACCCTTG
>NW_008329714.1:751962-752972 GCF_000622305.1 Nannospalax galili
ATAGGATCCACATATGAGGGAGAACATAGGTCTATTTTTTTTCTGAGTCTGTGTTACTTCACTTAGTATAACAGTTTCTAGTTCCATTAATTTACCTGTAAATTTCATGATTTCATCTTTCTTTACTGCTGAGTAAAACTCCATAGTATAAATGAATCACATTTTCATTATCCACTCACCAATTGAGGGACACTTAGATTGCTTCCATCTCTTAGCTATTGTGAGACGAGCAGAAACAAACATGCGAGTTCTTTGGGTATATGCCAAGGAGTAGTATAACTGGTCAAATGGTAGGTTCATTTGTAGTTTTTTAAGAGTTCTCCACACTGCCTTCCATAGGGGCTGAATCAGTTTGCAACCCCACCAGCAGTGGATGAGTGTTCCCCTTTCCCCACATCCCCTCCAACATCTGTTGTGCAATGCTGTGGAGTTCAGAAGAGTACGGATTCCCCCTGGAACTGGAGTTAAGGACGGTCATAGCCGCCATGTGGGTGCTGGGAATCAAACCTGGGTTCTCTGCAAGAGCAGTCAGTGCTCTTAACTGCTGAACCATCTCTCTAGCCCCTCATTTGTAGTTTTTTAAGAGTTCTCTACACTGCTTTCCATACGGGTTGAACAAGTTTGCAGTCCCACCAGCAGTGGATGAGCATTCCCCTTTCCCCACATACTTCCTCTCTTGATTCTGTGTTTTTTGAGTTCATTATATATTCTGGATGTTAAACGTCTGTCAGATGTGTTGCTGGTGAAGATTTTCTCCCACTCTGTGGGTTTTCTCTTCACTTCCCTGGTTGTCTCCTTTGATGTACAGAAGCTTTTAAGTTTAATGAGGTCCCATTTGTTGATTCTTGACCTTGTTTCTCAAGCAATTGATGTCTGGTCTAGAAAATCCTTTCCTATGCCTATATCTTTTAGGTTTTTGCCAATAATTTCTTCTAACAATTTCAGGGTTTCAGGCTTTACATTGAGGTCTTTGATCCATTTGGAATTGACTTTTGTGTACGGTGAAAGAT
>NW_008329714.1:753211-756382 GCF_000622305.1 Nannospalax galili
TATAGTAATCCCCCTGGCATTGCTCTTAGTGCTCAGGATTGTTTTGGCTATCCGAGGTCTTTTGTGCTTCCCTATGAATCTTAGGATAGTGTTTTCCAATTCTGTGAAAAACGTCATGGGGATTTTGACTGGAATTGCATTGAATCTATAAATGGCTTTTGGTAGGATGGTCATTTTCACAATATTCTTCCGTCTTCTGATGTCTTCCTCAATCTCTTTTTTTAATATATTTTTAAAAATACTTTATTATTTTTATTTTATGTGTATGAGTGTATTGCCTGCATTTATGTGAGTGCACCCGTGTCATGCAATGCTGTGGAGGTCAGAAGAGGGCTTCGTATTCCCCTGGAACTAAAGTTAAGGACAGTTCTTAGCTGCCATGTGGGTGCTGGGAATTGAACCCGGGTCCTCTGCAAAAGCATTCAGTGCTCTTAACCGCTGAGCCATCTCCCCAGCCCCTCAATCTCTTTCTTTAAAGATTTAAAATTTTCATTGTAGAGGTCTTTAATGTCTTTGGTCAGGTTTATTGCAAGATATTTTATTTTTTTTGCAGCTGTTGTGAAGGGGAGTATTTCCATGTACTCTTTCTCTGATTCCTTGTTATTGGAATATAGAAAGACTACAGACTTGTAGGTTAATTTTGTAACCTGCCAGTTTACTGAACGTGTTAATAATTTCTAGGAGTTTTTTGGTGGAATTTTTGGCATCTCTTAGATATCATATCATCTGCAAAAAGGTATAACCTGATCTCTTCTTTTCCAATTATTACTCCTTTAATTTCCTGCTCTTGTCTAATTGCTCTTGCAAGAGTTTCAAGTACTATGTTAAAGAGAAGTGGGGATAGTGGACAGCCTTGTCTGGTTCCTGATTTCAATGGGAATGCTTCCAGTTTTTCTCCATTTAGAATGATGTTAGCTGTGGGTTTGTTATATATGGCTTTAATTATGTTGAGGTATGTTCCCTCCAGTGCGACTCCCTCTAGGACTTTGAACATAAATGCATGTTGAATTTTGTCAATGGCCTTCTCCGCATCTATTGAGATGACCATGTGGTTCTTGTCTTTGAGGCCATCTATATGATTATAATGTTTATTGACTTACATATATTGAACCATCACTGCATCTCTGGAATAAAACTGACTTGATCATGGTGGATGATCTTCAATGTGTGTCTGTATGCAGTTTGTAAGTATCTTGTTGAGAATTTTTGCATCTGTGTTCATTAAAGATATGGGTCTATAGTTTTCTTTTTTGGTTGTATCTTTACCTGGCTTTGGTATTAGAGTGATGCTGGCTTCATAGAAGAATTTGGAAGTTCTCCCTCCATTTCTATCTTTTTGGATAAATTAAGTAGTATTGGATGTAGAACTCCTTTAATTGTCTTGTAGAATTCTACTGTAAATCCATCTGGTCCTGGGCTTTTTTTAGTCAGGACTTTTGTATTACTGTTTCAATTTCTTTTTGTGTTATGGGTGTGTTTAAGCTGTTGATATCTTCCTGGTTTGTTTAAACTGTTGATATCTTCTTGGTTTAACTTTGGTGGTTCCCATGATTTTAGATATCCATCCATTGCTTTTAGATTTTTCAAATTTAGTAGAGCATAGGTTTTTAGAATAGTCCTTTATAATGCCGGGCGTGGTGGCGCACGCCTTTAATCCCAGCACTGGGGAGGCAAAGGCAGGCAGATCTTTGTAAGTTGGAGGCCAGCCTGGTCTACATAGTGAGTTCAGGAAAGCTGCCATCTGTTTCTTTCAGGTTTTCAAATTTAGTAGCATATAAGTTTTTAAAGTATTCCCTTATAATGTTCTGTATCTTTCTTGTGTCTGTTGTGATGTTTCCCCTTTCATCTCTGATTTTGTTGATTTGGAGGTGCTCTTTCTTTTTGTTAACTGGACTAGCGGTCTGTCAATATTGCTTATCTTTTTAAAGAACCAGCTCTTGGATTCATTGATTCTTTGTATTGTTTTCTTTGTTTCAATTTCATTCATTTCTACCCTGATTTTTGTGATTCTTGTCTTCTAGGTTGAGTTTCATTTGTTGTTGCTTTTCAAATGTCTCAAGTTGTAATGTTAAGTCATTTATTTGTGTTATTTCCGATTTTTTAATGTAGGCACTTAGAGCTATAAACTTCCCTCTAAGGACAGCTTTCAGCATGTCCCAGAGGTTTTGTTATATTGTATTGTCCTTTTCATTTAATTCCAGGAATACTTTTTATTTCTTTCTTAATTTCTCTTTTGACCCATTCATCATTCAGGAGTGTGCTGTTTAATCTCCATGTGTTCATGTGGTGATTAGGGCTTCTTCTGGTGTTGATTTTTAAGCTTTATTGCATTGTGGTGTGATAGAATGCATGGAATTATTTCAATCTTTTTGTATTTGTTGAGGTTTGTTTTGTGCCCCAGTGTATGGTCGATTTTGGAGAAGGTTCCAAGGGATGCTGAATAGAACGTATGTCCTTTGGTGCTTGGGTGGAATACTTGGTAGATGTTTGTTAGGTCCATTTGATGTATGATATTGTTTAATTCACATGTCTCTCTATTAACTCTATTGACCTAATGGAGACAGTGGGGCATTGGAGTCCCCTACTATTAATGAGTTGGGATTAATCTGGGTCTTAAAGTCCTGTAGTATTGTTTTAATGAAGTTGGGTGCACCAGAGTTTGGTGAATATATGTTCTTGGTCAATTGTTCCTTTGATAAGAATGAAGTGGCCCTCTTTATCTCTTCTGATTGGTTTTAGTTTGAAGTCTATTTTGTCAAATATTAGAATTGCAACACCTGCTTATTTTTAGTGTCATTTGCTCGAAATAATTTCTTCCATCCTTTCAACTTAAGGTAGTGCCTATACTTGAAGGTGAGATGAGTTTCTTGAGGACAACAAAAAGATGGAATTTGTTTCTTAATCCAGTCCACTAGCCTGTGTCTTTTATCTGGAGAATGGAGACCATTGATACTTAGAATTATTATTGAAAGCTGTGTATTGGTTTCTGTTCACATTCTTGATATAGCAACCCCTCAGGTATAGATGCTTCTTTCTTCAGCTCTTTGTATTGCTTCCAGAACTCTCTGAAGGGCTGGTTTTGTGGACAAGAATTCCTTCAGCCTATTTATGTCATGGAAGATTTTTCTTTCCCCTTCAACTATAATAGACATTTTGGTTGGATATAGTGAT
>NW_008329714.1:756470-757054 GCF_000622305.1 Nannospalax galili
TTCTGATGGATTTTCCTCTATATGTGAGTTATCCTTTTTATTTTGCAGCTTTTTTATCTCTTTGTTCTGTATGTTTAGTGTTTTTACTATGCTGCGCCTTGGAGAGTTTCTTTTCTGGTCCTGTCTGTTTGGTGTTCTATATGCTTCTTGTATTTGTATGGGCATGTCTTTCTCTAATTTTGGGAAATTTTCTTCTATGATTCTGTTGAGGATCTGGTCCATGCCATTATCTTGGGATTCTTCTCCTTCCTGTATGCCTGTGATTCATAAGTTTGGTCTTTTTATGGTGTCACACAATTCCTGCATATTCCATTCTTGTGTTAAATTTTTCATAATCTTTGCTTGAGTGGTCTAGTTCATCCTCTTTATCTTCTAGTCTCAATATTGTTTCCATTGGTGAGGCTTTCTCCTGTCATTTCTAATTGGCTTACTAAGTGTTTCTAACTCCTTCTTTATTTCAGTCTGAGTTTTCTTCAATACTTCTATGTCTTTTGTGAATTCAATCAGAATTTTATCCCTTTTTTTAGTTCTTTGATTTGTTGGTGTGCTCTTTATTTTATTTTATTTTATTTTATTTTAATTTA
>NW_008329714.1:757311-790513 GCF_000622305.1 Nannospalax galili
GTTCTCTCTTTTGATTTTGTATTGGAGTGGCCAGATTGCTTTTGTCTTCAGAAGTTCCCACAGAGGCCCAAGTCAGATGAGGATCAGATGCTCTCAGGCTTTCTCCTAAGGTCTGGATCCCTCCAGGAAAGATATTGTCCTGAGGAATTTGAGGGTTGGACAGGCCTGGGAGCAGGGCCCAGGAAAGATGCTGGTCTCGGGCAGCTGGTGGCCATGCCACCCAGAGATGCCCAGGGAGATGGGGGCAGGAAGAGGCCCAACGGCTCTTGACTGAACTTTTTAAGAAACTTGAGCTATGCCAGGTGTGGTGGCTCACACCTTTAATCCCAGCACTAAGGAGGCAGAGGCAGGCAGATCTCTGTGAGTTCGAGGCCAGCCTGGGTCTACTGGGAGACCCTGTTTCAAAAAGACAAGCAAAGAAAAAAGAAACTTGAGCTACAAGCTAGACAGAAATCCCAACTAGAGACATGGGGAGATGGTAAGAAGTCCCAGCTCTACTGTTGGCAGTTGGTGACTGATGGGGGGTGGGGAGGGTAGTCAGCCTTGTTCAAAGGTGAGACTCTTGGTAAGTTGATCAGGCCCCAGTTGATGCACCCACGCCAAAAGGCATTTGGGGGCACTATATTAACTCTGTAGACCTATATTTATATGTAATAGAGTGCATGAAATTGGGCAGTAGAGTGGTACAAATAGGAGAGGGGATCAAAATACCATCAAAATATATTATGTGAAATAAGCAGAAATTCAATAAAATAAAAAAGAAACTTGAACTCACAACAAATAGACCGTAAAACCTTAGCAACCTTCCTTTATTTTTACTATTCTTGATTTTTGCCCCATGATGTTTATGTCTGTTGGTTGACCAAATCATTTTAAAAACAGAGAGTTGGTGCTTTCAGTAGACTAGCACAGGTAAAATACCTGTTTTTCTCTGCACTTGCCCAAACGCTGGTAATTAGGGACATAAAAGGAGTAAGCCTCAAAGTACTAAAAGAGCATGGCAAGAGGTGGTGCAGGGACCTGTCCCCAACACTTGGTACTCAACACAGGGACACAAGGTAACAGGCAGAGCAGGCTGGAAAAGCTAATTGCCTGTGACGGTGACAGCCAGGAGCCAGTACCTCAGGACTTAGAATAAGCTAGGAAGTGAAAGGCTCCAGTGCCTTCGAAAGGATGTGTGGATAGGACTGAGGCACGATTGGCTGACAGTCTGTATCAACAGGGTTTTACCTGCTTTCCTCCTGTTTCCTATGTGACAAGACCCTGGAATTTTTTCAAGGGCATGCAATAGAGGAGGCATAAGAGCAGGTGGCTGACAGGGTTAGCTGCTGGCAGTGGGGGTGAGGTTTCTGGCAACTGCCAGTCCCCTTGGCTAGTTCCTGGGTTATTTCACCCTTTGATGACATCCCTCTACCAGTAGCTTCCTAGACTTTTGAATACTTATACAACCAGGTGCTACAGGCATGAGGCCTAAGGAGAAGGTCATGGAGCTGGAATACTAACCTGTGCTACTGAAGTCCTGGCTCAGGGACTTCAGCTGGAGCCTCTGAAACATTAGAGGTGCTAGACATGGAGCATGCTAGCAAGCCCTAAACCACTGAGCGGCATCCCAACCATCTAGTACCTTCCATGAGCTTCCAGAACTAGCCAGGCTCTAGACCATTGACAGACTTAGAATCCGTAGGATTTGAAGGGCTGGAGGCTTCTGTTTTAGGGGGAGTGACCAATTCAAGAGCAAAATCCTCTGAATACTGAAATGCTACTTTTCCAACAAAGTAGCCTAACAGCTCACCTTCATTGGAACCCAAATGATACAGCCTCTCCTTCACCACCTTCAGAAACACAGGGCTTCAGCAGCATCCGAATGGTCACTGCATGCTACCTGCATTTGAAGAAAACAAGACTAAGGGGGACAAACAGGAAACAAAGTGACAAGCAGGCTAGGAAGAAACTGGCTCAAGTAAAAGAACAACTTTTGATAAAAGTATTAACAATTTAGTGGAAGGAGAGACAGTAAAATTGAGATTTCCTAGAACAAATCTGAAGAGATAGAAAATGGGATAGCCAAGCTGAAAATAGAAGAGACTGAACTTAGATAGCCCAATACCCACATAACAGGAGTTTCAGAGTATGTTAACCATCCCTCTATTACTGTAGCAAAATATCTGAGATAATCCACTTAATGAAAGGTAAGGTTTATGTTGAATCATAGGTGTTATTTGGCCTGTTTTGTTTTTACAGCTAAGCAAAGCATGGTAGGAGCACAGCAGCAAGAAGCTGTTCAGCTCATGATGGGAATGAAGGAAAAAAGAGGAAGGGACTGGAGTCTCACATCCCTTTAAAAAAGTATGCTGCTAGTACTAATCTTCACACTAGGTGCCACCTCATACAGGCCCCACCGCTTCCCCGCAGCACCATAGTACAGAGAAAAAGGGGGGGGTGTCTAGGGGGAGGTACATGGAGAGGATTGGAGAGAGGGGGCATTATCAAAAATGAAACAGATTTCTCAGACCCAAAGAAGCCTCCAGATCAAAAGATTTGTGGTATCTAAGTATGATGACGGTAAAGATCCAAAATCATGAGACTCCATGAGGAAACCCCAGACTTCCTAGTAGACTAAGAAGATACTATCAGAGCTGTCAGAATTCTGAAGGAAGGGACCAACAAGTTGGCTTAGTGGGTAAAAGCATTTACTTTGCATCCTGGGTGACCAGCTTGATCCCCAGTAAGAAAGCCTGATGTGGTGACTGCATCTGTAATCCCAGCCCCAGCATATCCATAGCAAGATGGAAGGCAGACACAGAATGGGCCTGGAACTCAAATGCACAGGGTAGCGCAGTGGTAGAAATACTCCAAGTCTGGGACTGGAGAGATGGCTCAGTGGTTAAGAACACTGGTTGTGGGCTGAGTGTGGGAGTGCATACCTTTAATCCCAACACTCAGGAGGCAGAGGCAGGTGGATCTCTCTGAGTTCAAGGCCAGCCTGGTCTACATAGCAAGTTCCAGATCAGCTGGGACTACAGAGAGACCCTGTCTCAAAAACTAAACGAAAGAACACTGGCTGCTATTACAGAGGACCTGAGTTCAATTCCCAACACCCTCTTCTGACCTCCATGGGCACTGTACGACCTGGGTGCACTTACATGCAGGCATAACACTTATACACATAAAATAAAAATAATAAATATTCATAAAAGGAAATAATAACCAGACTGCATCAAAAGCAAAGTGGAAGGAAAGAATCAGCTCCCAAAAAGTTTCATCTGACCTCTACACACAAGCCATGGCATGCTTGTGCCTGCACACACACTCACACTCTTTCTCTCTCTCTCTCTCTCTCTCTCTCTCTCTCTCTCTCTCTCTAAATTCTGAAGGGATTAGACCTTCAGCCCAGCTTTGCCATTGATGAGGACTGAGGAGGACAGTGCCCACATGCAAACATGTCTTCTCTCTTTTAGGAACCATCAAGTGATAGAATAAATCAAGACAGGAAAACCCAGAAAGCTGGGATAGGCAAGGGGAATGCTGGTGAGATGGTGGCAGGATAGGACAGGAACAAGAAAGGAGGGCACAGGGGACAAGTGCATTTGTATATCCTTGCCTGTTGTAAGAAAGGTGTTAAGACTATCAGACTCTAATAATTTTATCTCCACTTTAGTAAAGAGCCACTAAAGAGAAATCTTAATTCCTTACAAACCTCTTTTGCTCTACAGGCCATGGTGGCAAGAGGTTTCTCCCAGGCCAAGGTTCCTGACAGTTATCTAAATGGCCTTTGAAGTTAGGTAGCTTTGAGTTAGACTTGTTCCATGACTTCTTGGAGGGACAATCTTCAACACCTCCTTGACCTGTCTGTACCTGTTCATCCACTAGATTACTAGGGTAAAAGCACCCACCTGAGGTATGGTGCTCACAGGACATGATGGACACTGAGCAGGGGCCACAGACTCACACAGATAGGACAGATCTAGAGGTATGTTTGATTTGGTTTGCAGCATTTGTTTTCATTGAACCAGTTGCTGGAGTTTAAAACTCAAGAATTTTTACCCAAGAAGTCTGACTTCGGCTTGTGTACAAAGATGAAAGTAGGCAGCAGTACGTTTCCTTCCTGATGACTGACAGTCCGATGGGCCTGCTTCCCTCTGATCTGTCCTCCATCTGGCCCTGCAAGATGTGTCCATCCACAGGTGTCACTTTCCACCTGGGCTGAGAGGACAGGATTTCCCAGAATGGTCAGCATGACTGGGTGCAGGTGGTGGTGGCTTTGGCTCTTGTGGGTGATAAAGAGGTGGAATTCAAGCCGATGGCGGTCAAGACATTTAGATTGTCATGCACACACCAAGCTATTGACTGGTAGAGCTTGTTCTTTACCATGGTGGCCTCTGCACCCACACTGTCCCACTGCTCTTCTACTTGGGCGTAGAACCCAGGCTCATGACCAGCCCTACCTTCATGTCCTGTGGCTGTCCTAGTTGCTTGTCTGACCTTATGCTGGGTCCTGCTCTCTGGGAGGCTGGCCATACCCCTTGCATGCTGTGTATTTTTAATGCCTGTACAGAATCAGCTTGGAGTCAAGTGGATATGTTTTACAGACTTAATTTAATCAAGGGCCACTTAAGTTGCTTTTGCTGTTTGGGAGATGGGATGAATGCACCGTTTTCAGGAGTTTTATGCCTTGAGCTCTGTTGTTTGTGTTTGAAAAATTAGCATGAAACCTTCCCTCTAAGGGAATCGAGAGAGCTTAAATAATAAATACAGACGATGTAGTCATCTAAATTTACAGGTGTGCCTGGGTATATACAAATTGTTTCTAAAATCTAAACAGTTTGGGTTTAGGCATATTTTGCAGGCATAGTTTGCTGTGCCACAAGCTACAGTGTTCTGTTTTGCAAAATAACCTTGGTAATGAAAGTAGTCCTCCTGAACTGCTCTGATTTGCAAATCCAAATTATTTTCTTCATGTATTTACTGACTGTACTGTTTATTAAATTCTGCTGAGAAAAAGAAGAGCTAGAAGTGAACTTGGCAGCCCCTTTTAACAGGGTCACAATTGGAAGTGCTTGGTAGAACCTTGGCTGGGCTGGGGACTGAGGGAATCAGTTCACCAGGCCTGGCGACTGAGGGGCTCAGCTCACTTGCAGTTCTAAGGGATGCCTTTGTGACTCTTAAGAAATAAAACAGTTCAGCAGTATTACAGGACACCAGATCAATATGCAACCTTCCCTCCCAAATTTCTATACTTACAGAGAAGAATCTTGAGAAAGCAATTCTGTTTGCAGTAACTTGGAACAAATTTAGCAAAGATAAAGAAGGCTTACTCTGAAAACTATCCAGTGCTGTTAAGGGAAATTTAATAAGATCTAAGTAAATTGAAAAGTGTCCCATGTTCATGGATCCTGAGTGCTAACATCATTATGATGATAATACTCCCTAGGACTGATTAGGTATAGTCCTTGTCTAACTCCAGACTTACAGGATCTGAGGGGCTAATTGTAAAATCCATAACAAATTGCAAGGAACCCAGAAAGTTGAAATGGATCTGAAAAAAAAAAAAAAAAAAGGAAGAAAGAATTCACACTTGCCACTTTCAAACCTGCTGCACAGCAACAGAAATCATGACAGTGTGGTGCCTGGCACAGGAAGATGGACTGGCCAGTGAGTAGAATTGGTAACCCACAAGTAAGCCATGCATCTAGGCTCCACTGGTTCTCAGGCACCCACCAATGAAGAAAATGTGGCTTGTCACAGTGGCCAGTGACTTGTGACTCGACCTTTAGGAATGTTCAGTCAGGGAAATCTGAACGTGAGGTGCGAGTGCTATGGGACAGTGGAATAGAGGGAGTGATAACTAAAGGGCTGGGTGATGAGACTCTTCTAAAATTGGCTGGTATTAGGTGCACAGATCTGTGACTGTTAAAAAGCCGTTGATTCGTACCCACTAAAGGACTGAATTATATGTTATGTGAATTAAATCTTAGTAAAGCTGTTGAATTTTTAAGTAAAATAAAAACTAAACCAAGAAATACAACAGGGTACAGAAAACTAAATTATGACCATTAAGATGGCAAAGGGGGACATTTAAAAAGTTATGGTTAATAAAGTATACAACCTAGGAGAGAAATTACCCATGCAGAGAATGCCAGAAATGCAGTAGATTAAACATACAGGCTTGTCAGAGCATCACAGCAAAAAGCTCTAACTGAAAAAAATGAAGACCAGAAAAACAGGATAAAAGGCAAGTCAAGTATAAAATTAAAACAAAGGAACGAAACTGACACAGATTTTAAAGACATAGAAATTTAGTGGTGTGTTTGGAAAACAGTTAAAAATAACAAGGTTGTTTTTTTCTTTTAATAAAAGTGATTAAAGGACACCAGCTGTAAGAATGAAATTTAATTACTGTCATTAGTAATTAAGGTTAATGAATGGTTGTTAGCTGCAGTGTGGGTACTGGTCCTCTGGAAGAACAGCCAGTCGGTGCTCTTAACCTCTGATCCATCTCTCTAGTCCTGCAAGAAAAATTAAACCCCTTTTTTGGTGTTTTTGAGACAGGGTCTCCCTGTAGCCCCAGCTGGCCTGGCACTCACTATGTAAACCAGGCTGGCCTCAAACTCACAGAGATCCACCTGCCTCTGCCTCCCAAGTGCTGGAACTAAAGGCATGTGCTACTGCGCCTGACATTGGGGGGTGGGGGTTGCCAAAGACAAGCAACCTTGTCCTTTTTCCCAAGGCTGTCCAGCTCTCAACAGGAAAGGGCATGAGTGTCCCAGCTAGATGGATTTTAGAGAACTAGGCTGGGGCCAGCCATAACCATGGCACACCAAGGACTAGTGGCTGTCTGTGTGCAGGAGGAGGGGCTACTGGGATTTCCTGTCCCTTCCTAGGGTGTCACTTGCTGATGGCTTGGGGTGGAGAGTACACTAGGTCACCAGCCTAGTAACATAAATATGGGCAAATGGGGGCTGGGAATATGGCTGTGATGGGTCTCAACCAGGCCAACTTACCAAGCAGCAAAGGGCTCAGGGCCCTCACAAGCTCTCTGGGGCCATTGTATTCAGCATTGTAGCTTAACAGCATCTTTCCCATCTCCACACTTGAGGGCTCTTGGGACCTATTCTTGTCAGGTTTTGACTCATTCCAGGTGTCTGGGGAGGTGACATTTGCGCTGGGTTTTTATGATGACTCTAACCCAAGAACATTGGTAGTTTCTAAACCTTTGTAAGCCTCCATGTATGTTGTTACTAATATCCTTGTTTCCTTGTACATTAAGAAAATCCTGTCCATGGGCTTGTCTTCAATATTGAAGAGAGGAAACAGGAAAGACAATGCCTCCTACTGTGCAATTGGTGGTCAGCCATATAGGGGAAGGAACAGCTGTATTACATGCTGGGTGTCCTAAGTGTTACCTCTATTCAGACTCTCCTAACCTCTCCACTCTTCTTTTTCTTCATTGCATTGCCAAGAAAATGGAGAGTATGGATCATGTGCTCAGGTCTCCGAGCGGAGTCATGCTGGTGAAGGGATTTGAGCCCAGAAAGTATGGAGTCTGTACAACAGTCAGGCCTCAATCCCCTCTGCTTTTGAGACTGGGTAGGATCCAGGAGGAAAGGGAAGTGGGTAGGTCTGGGGCTGTGTTGAAGGTGAAGCAGCTGAGGAGAGTTCCAGGGCCCAGCATCTACAGATCTGACTCCCTGTAGGCCTTCTGAAGTTCAACATAGCCCCAAGCATCATGCCTACAAAAGAAACCTAATATCCCTTCGCTAGAGTGTGCAGACTTTCCATCCCTGGCTGGCCTTGCTCTTCATCTCCATCCTCATTTCTGCCCCCTTTTCACTCTTCCCCTCTGCCTGGAATGCCATTTTAGCCAGATGAGACCACCCATTCATCCTTCAGTTTCCCCCACACTGTACTCCCCAACTCCCTCCACCTGCTCCCATACTACCTCTAGCTCATCTCTAATCCCCATATGTGCTAGAGATGGAGCCCTAGGTACACTGTGGCGTGTTCCACAGTCTGTATCCCTGCAGTCCTCCAGCCAGAGAGCCTGTCTTCACTCAGTCCTTCAAGATGCCCTTAGAATTAGCTGTTTGGACGAGCAACTTGAGCTACGGAGAAATGGTGGAGTTAGAACTCCAAACCAGACTGTGTGGTATGTAAGCCCTGTGCCCTCCCTGCCATGCCAGCCTCCTCTGTGCCACTTTTTATAGCAGGAGGAAGCCTGTCTTGTTTGTTCTGAACTCAATGCAGAATAATTATGGAATTTATTGAATTACGGGTGGAAGCAAGGACTGGGTGTGATGCTTGGGCCTCCAGAGCTGTGTTCTTCACAACTACGTTCTTAATGGTGGCAGCATTGGTGATAGAGAATGCAATGGCACATGTTCACTCAGCTGTACCATCCTAAGACAACCCTGAGAAAATCTTTTCCTTTTATTTAAGAGATCATCTGGATTCTGTACCCTGGACTGGCCTTGGACTTGAGATTCTCTTCCCCACAGCTTGGCAGGGCAGGCATGTTCTACCATACCCAACAAAAAATGGTGTGTGTGGGGCGGCGGGGGTGGGTAGCACATGAGTGAGTACCATGGTGCATGTATGACAAGACATTCAGGACAACTGTTGGGAATTGGTTCCCTCCTGCCATCTTGTGGGATCCAGGGATTGAGCTCAAGTCATGAGGCTTGCATACAAGTTCCACTGAGCCATCTGGCCAGCCCAGAAGATACGTTTCTTGTCCCATTTTACAGCTGAGGAAACTGAGGCACAGGGTGGACATGCCACTTAGCCAGAGTGGTAGAGCTGTCAGAGTAGGCTCCCATCTGGCCGGCTGATTAGAGCATGTACTTGTCACCTGTGTTGTCATTCTCATTCCCGTGATGCCCTGAACTCTGTATTTCCAGACTCTGGTCAGGCCTCTCTGCAGCCACCTAAGGTTGTCACCTCTTCTAGATTGCCCCATGGGCTTATTGATAGTTTCTTGGACTCCTTTCAGGTGGGGTGGGGATAGGGGGTGGCATGGGTCACACTCTGAATTCACATGCCATTTACCCTACCCATACTCAACCTTAGCTTTTGCTTGAAGAGAAGAGATGCCAGAGTAACTTGCCCCTGTCAATTATAAACTGTTGTGCACTTGGGCACATGACACCAAACCCTTCCATGCTTGAGTTTATTCATGCATAAAATGCTCCTGGAAGTCATCGGGATCAGTGAGTTGACACATGTCTGGTGCCAGGTATCGCTAGTGTTCCTGTCCTTGTCATCCTTATCCATAGGCACAAGTGTGTGTTTGCCACTGATGCGCTTTCGTAGGTTGCTGTAGACATGGAGTAGTCATTTGAAGGCAGATGCTGGTTCCCCCAGAGCCCAAAGTGTGACTTTGCTTCTCAGCTTAGCCCCACCTTTCTGTCTGTATTAGTCACTGGCTAATACTGCCTAATATTGTTAAGAGTGCTAGATGGGGCTGGAGAGATGGCTCAGTAGTTAAGAACACTGGTTCTTGCAGAAGACCTGGGTTTGAATCCCAGCACCCACATGGCAGCTAACAACTGTCCGTAACTCCAGTTCCAGGGGGTCTGACAGCCTCTTCTGTCCTCCGCAGGCATTGCATGACACAGGTGCACTTACCTACATGTAGGCAATACACGCATACACATAAAATAAAATTAAAAATAAAAATAAAAAAGAATGCTAGACACTGGACCTGTTAGTCCTAGTGGCCTTTTTGAATTGTTTTTGAAAGCTAACTTCCCACCTCAGAGTGACCCAGAAGGGCCTCTTGAGATGCTCTCGGAAGGTTATGTACTTTTTCAGCAGATCTCACACATGGGCCCTCCCTCAGGGCTGGAAGACTGCTTTGGACAGATCATGTCTTTTCCTGAGCAGCTCTGACAGTATGGGCTCACTTACCTAACAGCCCTAGTAGGGTGCCCTCGTTCCTCCTACATCATTCTTCCTGCTCGAATTCTTTGAACACAGTGTGGCCCAATGTGACTTTGTCCTTAAAACTAACAGAGGTTTTTTGTTGTTTTGTTGTTTTATTTTTCTAATTCAGTATTTATTTTTATTTGTGTGTGTGTGTGCGTGTGTGTGTGTGTGTGTGTGTGTGAGAGAGAGAGAGAGAGAGAGAGAGAGAGAGAGAGAGAGAGAGAGAATATGCCATGTGTGAGAGAGAATATACTATGTGTGTGTTGGGGGGAGAGAGAGAGAATGAATGAATAAGCCATGTGTGTGTCAGTACCATGGAGGCCAGAAGAAGACGTTGGATCTCCTGGAAGTAGAGTTACAGGCAGTTGTGAGCTGCCTAACTTGGGTGCTAGGATCTGAACTCAGATCCTCTAGAAGAACAGCAAGCACTCTAACCGCTGAGCCATCTCTCTGCCCCAAAGAGTAGCAGTTTTAAACTTTGCAAACACACCATGGGGGGTGACCTTGTTGGGATCAGCTTGACCTTTGAGGGCGTCAACCACTGCTCCTGTGAGCACCATATCTACTCTCCACTGACGTGTGCTTCTCTTCTTAGGGACTGATGTCATGGTTCGGTGCCTTAAACTGCTGAAGGAATTCAAGCGGAAGATGGAAGATGACCATGACGATGACGATGATGAGGAGGTCATCTCTAAAGGCGTGCCTCCAGTGGACATTGTGTTTGAGCGGGACATGCTCACACAGACCTATGAGCTCAGTGAGTCCTGCTCCCACACTGCTTGCCTATGGCTCGGGAGCACTGGAGTGGGAAGAGTGCTCCTTGGGTGGGAGATGGGGCTCTATCAGATCCATAAAACAGGTTTCCCTCAGGCTTAGCCTTGGGTCAGACTCAGAGTACTGAGTCTTGCTGTCACCTTACTGTGTGACTTTGGCAAGGTTTCCAAGCCTTGCTTCCCTCATCTAGGAAATGGGGCATGTTTATCAGGGTTCTCCAATAGTCTGCTGTGTCTGTGAGGGGATTTGTCAGGGAACTGTCTCATGAAACAGACTGAGGCCACCGTAGCTGGCACAGGTGGGAGACCAAGGGTGGCACTAGAGATCCTGTAGGTTCTGATGTCCCAGAGCAAGAAGAGAAAGTGCCCCAGGCCCATGATGGTGGGGAGGGTGAGAGAGAGGATGAATGATGAATATGAGTCATCTTTTTCTGCCTTCCTATTCTCACTGTGCTCCCAGCTCTGATGAGGTGGTCCCACCCACATTTTGGACAGATCTTCCCCATGTAGCACTCTGACTCATAGGCCAGATTCCTCCAGAAATAAATACCCTCACAGGCTCATCCAGAAATACCACTGACCATTTATCCAGGAATCTGGTAATCCAGCCAAGCAGACACCCATAGCCAAGACCCACATAAATTCACTCTGGGGGCAAAAGGCTTGGGAATAAAATGCTTATGACAGTGCCTCCCAAACAGAAAGCACTCAGGAAGCTTAGCCAACTGCCTGCTTTAGTCTGTTTTCTGTTTCTATAACAGAGTACCCTAGGACAGGCAATTTTTAAGGAAAAGTCTGTTTGAGCTTGGAGCCCGGGCATTCATACTAGGTGCTGACATCTGGTGAGCTCAGGTGGGTCCTGTGCTGTTGCACTCAAGCAACGAAAGTGGGAGGGCAGGCAGGCATGCAGAAGGAGCTCCACCTGAGGTACCCTGAGGTTTAGAATAAGAATTCTGATGAGTGGAGGACTCTGCCCTTTATCCCCTGCACCCCTAACCACTGTGCTAAGCTCAGCAGACAGGAGCTAAATTCAGACCTCAGCACTCTTTGTGTTATTCAAAAGTTCCAGAGCCTTCTAATGTGGTCCTAGTCTTGTTTGTTTTTTGTTTTATAAATTTGATTGATTTTTTTTTAATTTCTTACATGTATATGTATAATGAGTATATTGCCTACATGGGTGTAAGTTCATTTGTATTGTGCAGTGCCCTCGTAGGTCAGAAGAAGGTGTTGGATCCCCTGAAACTGGAGTTATGGACAGTTGGTAGCCACCATGTGGGTACTGGGAATCAAACCAGGGTCCTCTGCAAGAGCAGTGAGTGCTCTTAATCACTGGGCCATCTCTCCAGCACCCCCCTTTTTTTAAAAAAAAATTTTTTTTTTTTTTTCATCTTTTTGAGGCAGGGTCTCCCTGCCTGGAACTCACTATGTAGACCAGGCCGGCCTTGACTTTACGGAGATCCTCCTGCCTCTGCCTTCTGAGTGCTGGGATTAAAGGTGGGCGTCACCACACCTGGGTTAAATTGGTCCTACTCTTAAACTCAGCCAGTAGTTCAGAAACCATACTGGCAAATCTGTTGGCCTTGATGGAAGACTGGTTGACAGTTCTCAAAGCATCTCAGGTGGCCTCCTCAGAGCACAGTTTGGGAATAGCTACTTGTCCCCACATGTACATTCAGTAGAGGCACATATCCTGGCCATCCGCTCTCATTCTGAAGATGGTCATCTTTATGTGCCCAACATGGAAAGCCTTCTGCATCCTGATTGATTTTTGTCTGGCAGCCTCAGATGTGTGGGTACATCAAGAGATAAAGGACATTTTCTGAAGAGCTTTGCTACCATCTCCCTGCAGGTCATGTAGGAGGTAGTCAGGCTTCTCTAGTTTTCAGCCCCAGAAAATAGTGCGTTTAGAAAGGGCCTCTCAGAGGCAGGTACAGTATTGAGGAATAGGTGAGCAAATCATAGGCTGCAGGAGTGCCATCACTTCCTCCTGTGTTTTCTGCTGGCCTGACTGTTAGAGAAAGGGCCATTGTGTCCACAGTGCTTCTGTGTCTGCTGAGAATGCACATTCAGGGAAAGGTGTCAGGATCTGGGTGTGGTGACATAATCCTACCATGCCAGCACCTGGGAGCCGAGGCAGGAGGATCACACATTTGAGGCCAGTCTCTCTATGCAGCAAAACCTTGTCTCAAAAAAAAAAAAATTCCTTAAAATTATTTTGATGCTTTTTGAAAGACTCAATTTCACTTATCTGAATAAGTTCTTGGAAATGACTAATTTCCTACTGCTGCCTAAAAATGATGTTCTCTGGAACTGACTAGGTTAAAGCCCTTAATAGTTCAATTCCCGTTTTACATGGCCATGGTCTCCTTTCCTTTAATGTGTGAGTGTGGAGACTCGCTAGTATTTTCGGGATCAGGTAGTGTTTAGTCTTGGCAGTAGAGCACTCCTGGGAAGAAATGGGAGAGTGAGGCCTGGGTCTTCCTGTCTGTCAGTTCTATGTCTGTGCTTACAAAGGCAGTGGGGAAATGACTGTGTTCAGCTGTCACTGTGTGTGGTGGTGGGGTTCAGTGTGTTGTTTTTCACAGTTGAGCGCAGAGGCACGAAAGGAATTTCCCAAGCTGAGATCCGAGTTGCTATGAACGTGGGAAAACTGGAAGCAAGAATGCTGTGTCGCCTCCTTCAGCGGTTCAAGGTTGTCAAGGTAACACCCTGTCATGTCACCTTGTCTGATGTGTGCTGTCAGAGAAGCAGGTCACCTGCCATCTGTCCAGGAGGCAATGGCTGCCTGAGGCTGCCCACAGCATGCTAGGCCTCCCTCACTGGGGGCTTTTCTGGATCTGCTTCTTAAAATTGAAGGAGTTGTCAGGACTAGAGAGAGGGATGCTGTGGCAGCTGCTGCCCCCGCCTCCCCCCACCCCAGTAGCTCACCCAGGTGAAGCAGTCAGCTGGAGCTGGCTAGTGTCAAGCAGCTTGCCCTTTATTGGTATGACTTGCCTCACACCTGGAGTCATCACACAAGCTAAGTGCATGCCTGGTGTTCCCTTTTTGTAATTCAGAGCTGTGTCTCAGTGATTGAGGCTGGTGTTAGCTTTCTGTAACTGATGAAGTTCCTGAAGCATTTAACGTATAAAAATGTTGTGGCTTATGTTCTGGAAATTGCAGTCCAAGAGCAAGTGGTTCCATTGCTTGGGGCCTCTAGTGAGGCAGCAAACACCTCATGACAGGACTGAGCAAAATGCTTACGCCAAAAAGAAGAAAGAAAGAAGGTGGTTGGGGTCCCCCACTCCTGTTTGACAGCACTCCCCAATGACCAAGGACTACCAACTAGACCTCACCTCCTAAGTATTGTACCCTCCCAGTAGCGTACCCCACCCCCCGGCCCCGGGACTGAGCCTTTGCACATGCTGTTAGAGGATATTCATCTAGACCCTCTGGTGACCCACTTTGTGGACATTTTTGTTATTACACAGTAGGGTTTTAGTTGAGCTAAGGGCAGCAGAGCACTTGGCACCATCCCTGGCATGTGGTAGGGTAGTAGGTACACAGAAGATCCTGAAAGAACCCCTTTCCCATTTTAGAAAGCAAGATGAACGTGGATTGATGATGACCAAGCCACAAGTCCCTAAGGCTGTGGCTCAGTGGAGCTGATGCCTATAGGCCTTGACTCCACATTGTATGGAGCCCTGAGTTCTGTGTACCCAGCATACACTGCTTCCTTACTATATATGAGTCATTCCAGCATCAGGCACAGAGGCTACGTAGAAGACCAAGTTAAGGGCCTGGCCCCAGACACAGACCAGCTCTCATGTCTGGCAGGCCTATGAAGGCTAGCCCTGAGTCCCAGTGGGACAGGGAAGGGCTACACAGGCCACCCACACACCTGTAGGTATTGACATCCTCTCCTAAATGGGCTAACATATATGGTTCCCCCAGGGGTTCATGGAAGATGAAGGCCGGCAGCGGACCACCAAGTACATTTCCTGCGTGTTTGCAGAGGAGAGTGACCTGAGCCGGCAATACGCACGTGAAAAGGCCCGGGGAGAGCTGCTGACCACTGTGAGCCTGGCCTCTGTACAGGATGAGTCCCTTGTGCCCGAGGGTGAAGAGGCCTTCCTCTCTGACTCAGACACTGAGGACGAGAGCTGTAGTGGGGGCAAGCGCAGAGGCCGAGGGTCCCGGGGACATTCGAAAGCCTCGGGGGATGCTGGGCCTGGCTCTCAGCCTCATCACTCCACTCCGGCTAAGGGTAAGGGCTGCTTGGTGCATGCGGGGGGGGGGTGGGCAGTACTATGCACTCTTGTGCTGCTGGGCATTGTGAGGAAGCAGTTTTTCAGATCAGCAAAAACTTGGAGGTCCACTGGGCGCTATCTTGATTTGGGACCTAGTGGTGTCACTTGTCAGCCCCGTAATCATAGGTTTGGAGGGGACAGGATGTGCCCTTGCTGCTTGCAAGATAGTCTCCTGGACTAACAGTTTTGTTTTAGTGTGTTTTTACTGTTACAGGATGGAGTTCTGTGAGCTTCATTCCTTCTCCACAGCAATCCATTCAAGAACCCCTCAGGGTTTTAGTTCATATGCTGCTCAGGGGGTTGGGGGTGAATTTCAACCCATTAAGTTTTGTTTTCTTGTTTTGAGACATGATTTCACTGTGTAACCCAGGCTGGCTTTGAATTCACTCCTCTTGCTTCAGCATCCCAAGTGCTGAGGTTATAGGTGTGCTTTACCATGACTGGCTTGGAATCCTACTTTAAAACGTGTATGGAGGAGGTGGGTAGGTTGACAGACTTGCAGATCTGCTCTTCAGCCTTGCAAGAGGAGGAGGGTCTTCATTACAAGACTGTAGTGAACCCTGAGCAGGTCTCCTGGCTTAGGGACCTGCCTTGACTGTCCCTTGATCACCCAGTGTATCCTGCTGTGGTTACAGGAGGGTGGAAAGTCCTTAACCTGCACCCATTGAAGAAGCAGACAACCTCCTCCCCGGGTGCTGCTGAGGACAGAGCCCGCCGGAGCTCTGGCGCTAGGGATGGCCTGGACACAAGCAGTTCCTCTGAGTTCAACGCATCCTTTGATCCCCACTGTGTGGAGAACCACAGTGGTGACATTGCAGTGATCGAGGAAGTCCGGCTTGAAAACCCCAAGGTTAGTGATGGCCCACGGAGTTTGTGGCAGGTGGACTTGGGCTTCTTGATCCTGTACTTGAGTCCCAAGGAGGATAGCTTGCAGTAAGAATGCCGCCTGCCAGGCGCAGGCTATGTGGGGGCGTGCAGGAGCTCTATAGGGAGTGGCACAGTCTCCTATCATCAGTCCCCACTTCAGAGTCTCCCATGAGTTCTATGTGCTCTTTTCCCTTAAATTCAAAGGGAAAGTTTGCAACTAACTTATTAGATTCTGATAGGCTTCCCAGAGGACATTTGGTGGGACCTGAAGACCTTAGGAAGAGGGTCGCCAGAGACCTTGAGTAGGTAGAGGGCAGAGGCTGTGTTGATGCTGTTCTTGTGAGATCTGGCCACCCTATGTTGCCTGGCTGGCTTCCTCCTGAGTTCAAGTAATTCTCCTTCCTCAGCCTCCTGAGTAGCTGAGACTACAGTTGTGTGTCATTATGCCTGGTTACACAGTATTTTTAATTTTTATATTTTTGGACTGGAGGTAGAACCCAGGACTTCACATGCTGGGCAAGCATTGTGCCATGAGCCATGTCCACAGCAAAGGTTGAGAACCTGCTTTCAGTGCGTGGGCCAGTATTGTCTATCTGCTATAAAATATATCAAAAACCCAAAGCTATAAGTAGTACATTCTGTCCAGGTACTGTCACCTGACCAGGTACCACTAGCACCCTGGGGTCAAACCCATACTTCTCCATCAGTGTAGTTAAGAAGTTTAAGACAGTTATTATAGGAAACACTTGCTTATTATGTGATTTGGGTACCTTTCACCATGTCCCTTGTCACCTGAAGGTGCCTCGGTAGTGCTGTTGCTCAGGAACAGAGTAGAGGACATGGCCCTGGCATGGAGCAGATCTGTGGCCAGGTGGCTCTTGCTGAAGTTGGTTTTTTTTGTTTTTGTTTTTTTTTTTTCTTTTTAGAAGAAGCATTTCATTACAGCTTTAACATAACTCAATAACAATTTCCAGAGCAAAGATACATCTCTTTCAAAAGTGGCTATAAAATTTTTAGGTTCACAGTTGAATTGATACAGTTATACAATATTAAAGTTTTATTTAGGTTTCACAGCCCTAAAGGAGAAATGTGGGCTCTGGTCTGTGAAGAGGCAAGGTGATCACATAGGATGGACAAGTGGCTGCCGAACCAATGACAGCATGTGGACCAAGAATTGGAGGGCACGGGTACCTCACTGGCCTCCATTCTTTTACATTAGAATGGTGGCCTGTGCTTTGGTCATGTCCCTGTGGCAGATGTGATGGGTACTGGATGAGTGTATTCTAGATTCTTTCTACTCTTTAGGGTTTGTCAGGTGTGCTAACTGGTGCTGTCTGCAGCTGGGAATGTCCTTTCAGCAGCAGACCCTATGAGGGTTAAGGGTTTCACTCACCTTCCTCCTACTACATCCCCATACGCCTTCTTGTGTCCCCCTGACCCTGACACAGCTTTCTTCCCAGGCCAGAGCTCCTGTGCGCTCTCCTTGCCTGACACTTTCTGATGAAATATATTCCCTTCTGTCTCTATGGCTCCCTGGAGGCTCTTGCTCTGCTTCTCCAGCCTCCAGGTTACTCCTGGTTGTTTCCTCAAGCATGTTTACTCTGAATCATGTGGAAAGACAGGCTTTGTGGGACCTTTCTAAAACCCTAGACTCTTCCCTTGCTAGCCTCCCTACCTTGTGAAAGAACCATGCTTAGTCTGGAGTGGCTATAGTGGGCAGGGGAGCAAGATAGGCTCTGTCTGTTTGTCTCACTGTCACCCCAGCACCAACCTAGTAGCCTCTTGTGGTGCAGTGGTTTCCTGAAAGCAAGAGTCACCCAGCAGAACACATTTTGTAGCTGTCCAGTGGCATCAACAGACTTTCCATTCAGCGTTCACATTTGGGCTTTAGCACATTTTAATGAAAGGCAAAAATTCAAGTTAAGTTCTTAGAAGACAGAGAAGAAACTAACTCCGGCTCCAGGAGGATCTGATACTTTTTTTTTTTAAACTTCTGTGGGCCTCTGCACATAAGTGTAAATAAAAATTAAAAATAAATCATTAAAAGGAAAAAAAGAAAGAATGAAGTAGATGTTTGGGTAGGCATGAGGGGAGAAACACAGGCTCCCATCCGTTCCTTCCATCATGCTCCCTGGGAAGCCTAGTCTAAACTCTCAACCTGCTCTGCCTCAGCCTCAGTCTCATGTCTCCCAGAGACTTCCTGGGTTTGGAGTCAGAATACTTGTCCTAGGGTGCGCTCTCTGGGACAGTTCCTTATCTCTCTGAGCCCTGGTTTCTTCTTCTGGAAGGTGAGTTTTCCGCAGCCTGACAGCAGCCTTGAGGGTACTAGGTCTTCCCCCACACTGGGGAGGAGACAGGTGGACATGGAGCTGCTGTTTGCTTTTGTAGGTGTCACTGTAGAGGATGCCCCCAAGTCCTGTTTTGAAACTGGGTGATCCTGAAGCCACCCAGGATCCTTGGCTAGGAGGTGGCTCTGCTACTTCCAATTCTGAAATGAGGGTGGTGTGGGGTCTTCTGTAGGGAGCCAGCTGCTGGACGCTTCTTAAATAACAGGACTGACTTCCCTGAAAAGGAAGTGTGCCTCTCAGGTGTAGTGTCTGGCCCAGGCCTTACTGAGCCCTGTTCTTGTATTTCTGGTGTTTTGTAGGAGAGCAGTGGCTCCCAGAAGGCGGGGCCCCACAAAACATACCGACTGCTAAAGCGCAGGAATCTGATCATAGAAGCTGTCACCAACCTCCGCCTGATTGAGAGCCTGTTCACGTAAGTGGTGTCCATCCCTGACTATCTCCTACCACAGCCTGTCACCAACCACAGAAAAGATGGAGAGCCTGCGCTGGCTTTTTTCCTTGCCTGGTTATGTTACTTTTTTTTTTTTTTTTTTAATAATTTATTGAGAATTTCATACATGCATATAAGGTGTTTTGATCGAATCCATGCCCACTCCCACCCCTCCAACTCCTCTCATGTCTCTCCATCACTTTTTACTGATAACTTCTTATGTACTCTTTCTTCTTCTTTTATTTATTTATTTATTTTTTTATGGATCTTTTGGCTACTCTAACATTCCTCCCTCAGAAGAGGAAACCCTAAAATCTTTTAAGGATTAGATAAATGTTCCCAAATACTTTCGACCTTTGGAATGGAGTATGTTGCTAAGAGACCCAAGGACATTGTGAGTTTTAGCCAAGAAACTGGCTACTTTTCTCTTTGGGGTCTTTTTACCCTAACTGCCTAGCCAATTCCTACCTCCTCTTTTGATCACACCATCATTTGAAGAGGTTACCCAACTGTAGTTAGGAAATCAGGATGCAGGCCACTCTGGCTTCTTCCATGCTGAACAGGGACGCAGGATGAGGCATTGGGGTATCCCTTCAAGTGGGTCTATCTAAAAGACTCCCGAATTGCATAACGCTTTTTTTTTTTTTTTTTGGTGAAAGAGAAGTAAAGGCAAAAGTAATTAATTAGCATTACAAGTTCTAGATAGGGAACTAGAAAAAAGTCACAAGAGTGCAAATTTCAGATGTTCATATGAGAGTCCATTGGAATTTCTTGATGAGAGCTTCCAAAAGCTTCCCTCTCTTGGGTTCCTCCTCATTTTTCTTTTGTCTGCCAAGGCTGGACTCAAGAATGATGGATTCAGGAATTGCTTTCAGGTATTTTGATAGGTGTTGGAGTGGTTAGAATCAGTGTTAGTTCCCTTCCAAAGGCTTCTAGATAGGGGGAGAAAACAAATTCATCCATCATTTTAGAACAATAGCGAGTTGTCTCCCTTATCTGCAGGTGGGCACTACAGTATTTCAGACCAAGATTTGAAGTCTTACATCTGAGCAGCACTTTCTGGTTAGGAACAAAATCAACAATGAGAAATAATTGTCTAAATAACTTTTTATATGGACTTAAGCCTAATGTCTGGGAAGTGTAATCCCTTGAACTCCTAAAGAAATATACTGATCGCTTTACTCTTTGGTTATACTTTCCTTTTGGGTGTTTAAGACCGTACAGTTGGCCCAAATAAACTGATTGACTTAAGCCTAATGTCTGCAAAATGTAATCCCTTGAACTTCTAAAGAAGTATACTGATGATTTTGCTCTTTGGTTATACTTTCCTTTGGGGTGTTTAAGACCATACAGTTTGCCCAAATAAATCAGTTTATTTTTACACTTAAGTTTTGAGGCTCTGTTCCTCAGGGGTGGTCACATGGGCTTGGGAGGAGCCCCTGGCTCCTTTCTTTTACCAGTTGACATTTTGAAAGATATTCCATAGTCCCCTGGAACTTAGTCGACCTTGGAGGGCAAGGGGCAAAAACTGTCCTTTAAATTCCTCTGACCACATTAGTACAGGCCTCGAAGTATGGCTGTTAAACATCCAATAAGGTTTGTTCCACCAGTATGCTAGTTTTAATTACCATGTGCTATATAGATAAGGCTTGGGTAAAAACTGAACACTCTCAGATAAGCCTTGACTAGACAAATATTTTGTTCCTTAATCTAGTTGACTAAACTATGATTTTAGAAATTTTAAGATTATGTGTATATTATTTTTGTCTCATCCTTTATATAACAAATCTACACAGACCTTCACTTGCTTAGGCTTTCTCATTTTTTTCTATTTTGGAAAATATCTCCATTACCATATCCTTTTAACATCTTTTACAGTCTCATTTTCTTTCTTTCTTTCTTTTTTTTAATAATTATGAGACATAATAGTATTAACAAATAAAAGTTCCATCTGTTGTGAGAATTCTTTTCCTGGGGATGCTAAGCAATGCTTATTCCCTTTTAAGGTTCTAGTGTCAGGCCAATGTTTGAATAAAGTTTTACTGGGGAACCAATGAATTTACTGAGCCTACTTACCGAAATAACTGAGGGGTTGCTGAGGTGTATGTGTGACCTGAGGGTATGCACACTGGAAAGACTTTACCCAGCATGTGTCATGCCTTCTCTTCCTAGCCTTCCCCAGATTGTATGCTTTAACCCTCCCCAAATCCAAGAGGCCATGTGTGATTAAGGCCAAATTACATACAGTTGGCTGAGAAGAGTAGCTGGATACTCTAGTGAGGGTTCAGGGACTCTGCTTGGCCCTCCTTTAGGGTATGTTACTTTTGTGTAGCTGTTACAGATAGATGAGAGAATCATGTAAAGGAAGGAGGATTTATTGTGGCTCATGTTTTCATAGGATTCAGCATGTGGTCTCTTGGTCCATGTCCATGGTGAAAGGAATGTGTACCAAAAAGCATCTTCATCTCATGGCAGGAAGCAGAAAGAGGACAGTTCATCTCTAGTGTCCCACTTCCTCTCGCTAGGCCCCAGAGCATCTCAGTAGCACCATCAACTGGGTCCAAGCATTGATTCCATGGGTCTGTTGGGGACATTTTCTATTCAGACCCTAGCACATTGTTCTGAGGAAAGGGACAAACAGGTAGTGGCACTGCCAGAGGTGCAAACAGAGGTGCGTGTTAAGGATAGAGGCTCTGCGCTCTGGTCTTTGTAACCCTTGAAGCCACCACTGCTTGCGGCGGCACTCTCAGGGCTCTGAGGGGCCGCCTTGAGACCCTTGGGGAAAATTTTCTTGCCCTGTACTCAGCAAATGTGGGTTCTTCACTGTGTCTCTGACTGGTTTGGTCTAGGGTCACCTTCAGATACATCAACTCCTTGACCTTCTGAGGAGTTTGGCTGGGTATCCTTATGTACCTCTTGGCCCTGCTGTTCTATAATCTAGAAATGTCACAGTGACTCAGCTCTAGAGAAAGAAAGGTCAACAGAGAGTCGTTGTCAGATCAAGGGAACGAGTAGTAAACTGGAACATTCCTTAGCTAGGTGTTCTGTAAGCGTATCAACTTTCGTGAAGACAGGTTTCCACTCTGGCACTCTGTTTTCATCTTTCCCTTCCATTGCCATCAAATCACGTGTCTTGTGTTGCTGGTGAGAGGCCCTGTGAGGAGTTGCTGTGGGTAGTAACCTGTCAGTGAATTTACTCTAAAAAAGACGATAGTTCATGTTCCCAGAGGCCCACCCATGTAGTGTGTAAAAACTTCAGTGCTTCCCTGGTACCTGATTAGTCCTGTTGGGCATGCTCTGCACCCTGAATGTTGAGGTGGGGACTGTGACCTGCTTATTTTCTCATGTCTAGGATTCAGAAGATGATCATGGACCAGGAGAAGCAAGAGGGTGTTTCCACCAAGTGCTGTAAGAAGTCCATCATCCGCCTGGTACGGAACTTATCTGAAGAAGGTCTTTTGAGACTGTATCGGACTACAGTTATTCAAGATGGCATCAAGAAGAAGGTAATCTTGGACTGCCCTTGTTCCCTGAGAGCCATCTATAGGAAGCTTTCTGGTCTAGCTTTGCTTGTCATTGTATCTTGGTTGATCCTTTGTCGTTAGTGATTGGAACATCAGTTACACCTCTGGAAGACAGGAGTCCTCCTGATCTTAGGAAGCTGGAACCACAGAAGAGCAAGAGCAGTTTGTTGGAGCTTAGCACAGTCCACCCAGGTTGGACATCTGGCCCTGTGCCAGCCTGGAGGACAGAGAAGCAGGCCTGTTGGGCTCAAACAGGACCTTCTCTGCAGAGACAGGAAGGGTGGTGGCCAGTCTACGGGACTTGTCTGTCTCTTCCAATTCCTTGTATCTGTTTCTATAGTGTCAAGATGGGGGCTGTTCCCATAGCAACTGTAGTTAAGTAGCTTTGCACACATTTTAGGGCATCAGTTTTCCGGGGCCCTAAATTTACAGTGGCTAAGCTATACACTAGAGCAGAAGGCAGTGGAGCTATAGAGACAACTCTTAATTCCTGACTGGATTTTCCATCTTGGCCCCAAGAGACCTCTGCTTTGATACTTTGTTTCCTTAAGAAGTGGGCAGGTCCATTTCTGATTTCACATGTTACTTTATTTTTTGAGAAATTAGAAAAATACAAAGCAGTACAAAAAAATGACTTAGGAAAATATCAGCTGCTGCAATCTGACAGCTGTGCATCCCTCAAAATAAGGCCCTCAAGTTCCTTTGACCTAACCCCTCCCTCCACAGCTGCCTGCCACTCATCCCTTTGAAGTCAATGCAGAAGTGGGCAAGGGGGTCCCCATTTCACCACTGAGGACTGTTGACACTGGGCCCCTGAGGGGCGGCCTGTTCCTGTCCCCATCCCTCTCAGTCTTCATTGGGCACAGAGCTGCTGGCTTAACTTCTACCAGTGACAGAAACAAGGCTGTTCTAGGGATACCAGGCCATTGTGACTCCTCACCCATGGCCTGTCACTCACCCCCGACCTGTACCACCTCTGCCAGTGCCCTGGCTCCTGGCATGCCTGCTACTCACTTCCTGGTTTCATCCCATGTCTCAGGAACTAGCAACCATCATAACCATTCTACCTCAGTTCCCAAGAAGAGGTAATAACAGAGCAGCCCCAAATACTCTTATCAATTCAGAGGTGCACTGGCAGGCCTCCCAACAACACAGAGCCAAAGGAGACATGTCCTGCTTCCCCTTTTAAATAAGAGCCTCAAATTTGAGTTTAGTGGGGAAACTCAGCAGAGCAGGTATGGGGAGCTATACCAGCTAGCAGGGAAGTCAGTGGGCTGTGACAGTCCATCCAGGGAACTGTAGGAGTAGTGGCTTGGTGTCCAGGACTTGGTGGCATGGTTACCTGAGGGGTTTTGATATCTGGAGCTGAAACAGCAAACTATTTATCTTGTGTTTTCCATCTCTTTGAATTGTATGTTGAAAATGTCCTCTGTGGAACCTGCCTGTGGAGCCTCAGCTCTCTTAACATTGCTCTGCCCTCTGGGACACTCCACCCTTTCTCCACAGGTGGATCTGGTTGTGCACCCATCCATGGACCAGAATGACCCTCTTGTGAGAAGTGCCATTGAGCAGGTTCGCTTCCGGATCTCCAACTCAAGCATGGCAAACAGGTGAGACCTCCTGCATCTGTTTCAGCCTGAAGCCATAGAGCTGCCTTCCCTTTCCCTCTTGTTTTTCTTTTGGTGGTGTTGGTGGCGCTAGGGTGTTCATCATACTAGGCATGCACTTTCCTACTGAGCTACACCATCAGCCCTAATTCTTGACTATCTGGTACATGTCATCAGAGCACTCTGGTGTTTGAAGCTCAGCCTCATCATAGCACGTAGTGATTGTACTTGTCTTCCTGAGGTCTCTGATCTCAGCCCAGTAGGTGAGGAGCAAGTTCCTAGGTGGATGAATTCTTGGTGAACAGAGAGCTGCCCTGGCTGTGGCTGCTTTGTGGTTAGTCACATCAGCTGAACCAACTAGTTTCTCATGAATTGCTATGAAGTATCTAAAGACATAGCATCCTGGGCTGCTCCTTTCCCTTCCTACTGGCCGGAGTAGCCTCTGAAGGCCCCCACATTTCTCCCTCCACGTGTTTTAAAAGCTGTTTACAGCTGGGTATGGTGGTGCATGCCTTTAATCCCAGCACTTGGGAGGCAGAGGCAGGCGGAGCTCTGTGAGTTCGAGGCCAGCCTGATCTACAGAGCGAGTTCCAGGCAGCTGGAGCTACAGGGAGACCCTGTTTCAAAAAGACAAAAAAAAAGAAAAGAAAAAGAAACAAAATTGTTTACTTCTATCACCTGCCTGGGCCCATGGTCAGTTAAGTCTGAAACCCTGAGCCTAGCAGGATAAGCCTTGTCTTTCCTTCCAGCAGCTTATTGCACCCTATGTTTGGCCTGCAGGATTAAAGTTCCACAGACTCCAGTGCCCCAAGAGGAGGCAGAAGAGGAAAGCCAAGAGCCGGAGGTCCCAACTGGATCAGGGGACTCTGACCCAAATACTTCCTCTAAGCCAGAAAGTGGGCGGGTGAAAAAGACGGATGAGAAAATGGGCATAACACCACTGAAAAATTACAAACCTGTCATAGGTAAAGAACAGCTTTGTACATGTCTGACTGTTGTACGTGGTGAGTGTATAAGTCACTTTATGTTCTGCATCTGAGACAAATCAGGGTGGAATTGCCTGCCAGTCCTATTTCAGTATTCACACATCTTTATTCCCTATCTGGGAATGGGGGTGATTGTTGCCCAGCATCCATCCCAAAGCTATTGACTCAGATGGAAAGATGCTCAATTTCAGCATGAGGAATTGTTAACAGAGAGGTGACCTCTACATGCTCACCAAGCACATGACATAAAAAATAAATAGACATTATTCATTTTTAAAAGAAATGTTATAGAATTGAGATTGTGGACTGTTTAGCACAGTCCTTCCATTCTCCATTTTGCTCTGCCCTCATCTCCTGCCCCTGTTCCACCTCCAGCTATGACAGGAACTGTTTTGCTCTGGGTTCACATCTCAAGTATTTGCACAGTTTGCTCTGAGCCCAGCTGAAGGTCTTCCCTTCCTGGCCCTCCAGGCCCTCCCCAGGGAGTCCTTCCCTTGCCTCTGCAGTGTTGCATCCCTCCTCCCAGCCTTTACTTTTTACATCAGACTTGCTATGTTTGGTGGTTTTCTTTTTTTTTTATTTTTTGTCTTTCCTCACTAGAAAGTAAGTCGAGGGAATAAGAACATGTGTCACTTCCCTGACAGCCAGGCCCTAGGTGTCCCTTGATAGCTCTGGGATGAACTGAACTAAATACACTCAGCACTGCCCACACCTTTCTCCCTGCAGTTCCTGGACTTGGGCGGTCCATTGGGTTCCTTCCCAAAATGCCCCGCCTGCGTGTGATGCATATGTTTCTGTGGTACCTGGTATATGGGCACCCTGCTGGCCACACGGGAGAGAAGATGAACTTTGGCAGTGAACGTAAAGCCAGCAAGCAGGAATCTAGTAGGCCAGGGGCCCAGCCCTCCTCTGGAAGTGACTGGGATACCTCAGAAGCCAGAGACAACCCAGAAAGCAGCTCCTGGGAAGCTGAAATGGAGCTCTCTTCAGAAATTGGTGAGACCATGGGCCTGCACCTGGCAGGGAGGGGAGAATAGCAGTTCCCACTCCTGATCAAAATGCAGGTACTTTCCACCCTTCCTGACTCTAGGCTCTTTACTTCTTCAATTTGCCTCATCATGAGGGTCTTACCCAAGTTGGTAGTAAGGGAACAAAGGCCTTTGGGAGGTGAGAGAATACCATCTGCTGGGAGTGACTCGTAACTGTTTTCCTAGTATACGTGGATGAGATCTCATGGATGCGCTACGTCCCTCCCATCCCAATCCACAGGGACTTTGGCTTTGGCTGGGCTCTTGTCAGTGACATTCTCCTCTGCCTGCCCCTCTCCATCTTTGTCCAAGTTGTGCAAGTCAGCTACAAGGTACCTTGAACTGTGGGCCATCACTTGTGGGGGAAGGGGAAACAGTCATGGTCAAGGGAAAGAAGTATTTGGAGTTTGCCTAGGTGGATGAATGAATCATTAAGGGACAGATGTGTGGGTAGATGGCAAGATGGTCAGTCAAGGGAAAATATTCCTAATATTTGCTATTCTGCATAGGTTAGGTTAGAATTGGTAAGAGTAACAGACTGGAGGATGGGTGGTCAGTGGTGTATACAGAAGATGTATTCTTCAGGTAGATTTATCACCGAATAGGCAAGAAGAGAGATAAAGATGGTACGACAACAAAATGGTTTTTAAAATTCCATAAATATAAAAAAGGACCAAATAGAAATAACCCCAAACCTTATCACTGAGTTAGTGATGAGTAATATTTTCAGTGCATTTTCTTATCCTTTACATGATGGTGTGGGTATGTGTGTTGAAACCTTCCTTAACGTCTGAATGGAGGTTTTATTCTTACGAGTTTTTCTGTCCACTGAACAATGTATCATTTTCTACGTCATTACATCTTTAGCTTGACAGTGAGTAGATCTATTGTTCTTCCTCCTCATGCGTCTACTTAGTCATATTGTTTATCTGGAGACATTCACATTTCAGTGCCTTGCTCTTACAAATGACCTGTTGATGCATAATTTTCGGGGAGTATGTCAGTGTGCAGCTCCAGAAGTTTCCCTGCAGACAGAATCACTGGCTTCAAAGGGAATCCACATCCATCCTTTTTTTCTGTGGGTACCTCTCTTGCCTCCTGGAAGGCCTTTAGCAGTTGTGCCTTCCTTCAGGACCAGAATGTATCATTGGACTCTGTGGCGTGGTGGGTGGACTGGGAAGGCAGATGTGGAGACCCACTGCTGAGATAGGGAGTGTTGAGTAGTGATATGTGTTCCATGAGCCTTGTAGCTGAGCACATGACCCCTGTAGGTGGACAACCTGGAGGACTTTCTGAACGACCCTCTGAAGAAGCACACACTGATCCGATTCCTCCCCCGGCACATCCGGCAGCAGCTCCTGTACAAGAGGTGAGGGCCTTGAACCTGACCCTCGCCTGGCAGCCTCAGGCCAGACAAGTCCCTCAAGGTAGCGTCCTAAATGTTTTCTCAGTCCTGGAAGAGGAGAAGGTGCAGCCTTCCAGGCGGCATGGCCTCGAGAGTCTTAGTAGTGTGTACCAAAGATGTATGAGTTAGTCCATATTACTTGCTTTTAAATAGTAAGTAAAACGTGCTGCTAAGGACTGTAACTGCCAAAGTGTTTTTGTTTTGTTTCTTTTGTTACATTTACTTTCCAAATAAAAGCCCAAGCTGACTCTGTACCTCTGCACCTGGGGTGGAGGTAGTAGTCCAGGCAAGAGAGAGGAGCAGCCTCACCTTGCCCTGGTCTTGGCCCTGTGCTGAGCAGCATGATGGACCCTGCTGCCTCTGTTCTAGGAGGTACATTTTCTCAGTGGTGGAGAATCTGCAGCGGCTATGCTACATGGGACTGCTGCAGTTTGGGCCCACAGAGAAGTTCCAGGATAAAGACCAGGTGGTGTATCAGCCCAACAAAAGAGTCTTGATTTTTAAATCCATCCCTGAGCCACCAGCCCCTATGCTGATCCCTGTGTTCCCCTTCTCCCTCTCTTCTGTTGGGTGTCTCCTGCAGGTCTTTGTTTTCCTGAAGAAGAATGCAGTCATTGTCGACACCACTATCTGTGACCCGCATTACAACCTGGCCCATAGCAGCCGGCCTTTTGAGAGGCGTCTGTATGTTCTGGAGTCCATGCAGGATGTAGAAAGCTACTGGTTTGACCTGCAGTGTATCTGCCTTAACACCCCACTAGGTATCCTGGCTTTCTAGGCCCCTGCTTCCCTTCCCCTTGGTATGACCAACAGGATATAGAGCCACAAGAGTGTGGAGATCACAGAACCCAGTGCCATCAGACCACTACCCTAGTCCTGGGATGTTCCTACAGCTTTTTGTAAAGCACTGTGGTGAGCCTTGAAATAAGGAGTCTCCCATCCACCTTCATCAAACATCGAGCCGAATCACATCATCTTCAAGCACATGTGCAAGTTGGTATTCATAGTAATTGTGTTCTAAGGAGGAGGAAGCACAGCTCAGGAGAGAGCCCTGGAGTGTGATGAGAGCTGTCAGGGGTACACGGACGGTGAGGACTGCAGAGCATTATAATGGGGCTCAAACATCTAAGAAAAGCACTGCTGAGCTGGGTAGTATAAGCTGAGGCCATCAGGCAGGGGGAGTGCCTCATGCCAAGGCCTGAGGGATGTGTTGGAGAAGAGACCCTGCATACTTGGGTATGGGAAGTGAGGGAAGGGTAGCAGCTGAGAGTGGAGGAGGGGTTGGGAGCAGGTTTGGGAGTCTGGCAAGAAGCTAAGTAAAGAGTTAAGGGTTTTTTAAAGAGCATCGAGAAACCATGTAATGCTTGTGCATGGACCATACAAAGATGACTTGTATTTAAAGCCCACCCAGCTGCTATGTGGAGAGTGGACTGAGAAGATCAAGAGTGGGAGCTAAGAGGTCAGGAAGGGACTATGACTTGTGTGTGCCATTAGCAGTGTGGGATACTAATAGTTGAGTTTGCTGAGCTGAGCTTCTGTCCTGTCCCCAAATGTCCATTCTCTATGCTGGCTGCAGAGATGGTCAAGTGTCATTTCCCAGAAAGCTTGCTCCAGGTCTAGTCTCCGTCCGATTTCCTCCTGTGAATCCCAGTCCAGGGTTGACATCCTTTATGTGTATATAGAGCTAATGTAGTACAGGGATTTGTGTGTAGTGGTAGAGCCCCTTCTACAGTGCTCTTGCTTCTAAGCTACATGTTCTCCATTGGAGAAAAAGACACCTGGAGAAAAAGACACCACTTGGATTTGCACCTGGAAAGGGACCCCATTCCTCCCTTACCCACCTGTACCTTCAGTGCTATGCTTGGGTTTTTGCAAAGCAGGAGTTGAATGTGGCTGGAGGGTTACCAGATGCCCACAGTAGAGCGAGCCCTTGCACTCAAGAGCTTTAAGGAGTGCAGAAAGGTCTTACTGCAGAGTTTCATTGACACTTTGGGATTCAGAAGTGAGCAATGCTCTTACCATTGGAGATTTTTAAAAAACTTAATTTTTTTTATTTTATGTGTATGTGTGTATTGCCTGCATGTAGGTAAGTGCACCCGTGTCATGCAATGCCCTCAGAGGACAGAAGAGGCTGTTGGATCCCCTGGAACTAGAGTTACGGACAGTTGTTAGCGGCCATGTGGGTGTTGGGATTCAAACCCGGGTCTCCTGCAAGAACAGCCAGTGTCCTTAACCTCTGAGCCATCTCTCCAGCCCTGTATTTTTTTAATATTTTATATATTTTTATTGTGCGTGTGAATATATTGCCTACATGTGTGTAAGTGCACCCGCGTCCTGTAATGCTTGCAGAAGTCAGAAGGGAGCATCGGATTTCCCCAGAACTGGAGTTGCAGGCGGTTGATAGCCACAATGTGGGTCCTAGGAATCTATCCTGGGTCCTCTGTAAGAGCAGCCAGTGCTCTTAACTACTGAGCCATCTCTCCAGCCCTTACCATTGTAGATTTTTTTAAGTGCCCTAATTTCCCCATATTTTATACCTATACATTACTGTCCCTCATAGTTTTTGTGAACAGAGATGTCACAGGCTTAATCGAGACCCATTAATCAGACATCCTTTGTACCTTCAACAAACTTTCCAGGAGGTTCTGCCCCAAGTAATAGGGAGAAGCTCTGCATCCATCGTGAGGCACAGTCCTGTTGTGAGGCGGAAGCTGCCGAAATGCCTGTGTGCACAGGAGATGGGCTGTCAGAACGCTGCTTCTGAGCCTGCCCAGCGAGTATATCTTATCAAACACATTGGTGGGCACTTTTAATCTGTAAGTGTCACATGTCCACTCAAATCTAGTGGTCTAGTGCAGGGTCTTTGTGACCTCCCTAAACCTCATTTTCTTTGGTTTTAAACCTCTGTATGGTGTGGAGTGAGGCTGAGCAAGGTGTCTCAGGCACCATTCTAGCTGAGTGGAGAGCGGCCTGAGCATCCCACTGTCCCTGGCCCACATAATCAAGCAAAACGGGGTTTTGCTGTATTTTAATGATCTGGCAAAAAAATGTGGTTTTCTCTACTGTGGAATAACTGACTTGGCTGCTCCTAGAGCCAGGCAGGGTGCTGCCTCCACCCTCTTCTCCTCATTCTGGCCTGGGCAGCTCTTGCTGCTTATTTCTCTTTTGCTGTGCTGGCTACAGTGATACCTCAGTGCACAGGGTTGTCCTTTCTCCTGAGGATATCCCTGTTGGGCAGGAAGGTGGCTTCCACTGCTTGCCACTTGCCTTTGCTATCTTTAACAGACTCTATCCTACCTAATAGAGACCCCTCTTAGGTTCCCCGCTGGTGTTTTTGCCCTTCTGCTCCCTCCAGTCTGTGACATACTAAAAGGGATTCTCCCAGTGCGGGGCTCCTTGGTTAGGGGAAGAGCATCCTCACAGACCAGACATCCTCTCTTCACTCTCCAGTTGCTGCCAGTGCCTGGCAGGAGACTGGTCCCTGAGCACCGTTTTGTTTTTTCCAGGTGTGGTACGCTGCCCATGCTCGCAAAAAATCTGCTCAGATCAGGGCGGCGACCAGGAGGGCAACTTGAGAAAGGAACAGGAAAGCGCCGTGGACAAGCACAACCTGGAGCGCAAATGTGCCATGCTGGAGTATACCACGTGCGTCCCATCCCTCCACTGACTTTCCTGGCTGTTGCCCAAGGCAAAGCTTTCTCAGCATCCATCCCTGTGGCCCCACTGGCTAACAACTGGGGCTGGAAGCCAGAGGCAGCACATTGATAGCTGTGGACCATATTTGGCCCTTAGATGTTTGTTTCATTACTGTTTTTCCAAAATCCCATCCATTGTCAGAACTTAAAAGTTGGCAGTTTTATCTGAAAATGTAGTGGGGGTGGTGTTTTTTTCTTTCACTTCTGGAAAAAGGAGCAACCTGCCAATATTAGGACTCCAAATTCTTCCTTTCTACCTGTTCAGTATTTTCCTGGGACGGTCCTACATAAAGAAGTTCCCCCACTCCATGCCATGGGCTCAGTTTACCAGGAAGGGCTTGTTTTCTGTTTGCCTTGTCTCAGGGGGAGTCGAGAGGTTGTGGATGAAGGCTTGGTCCCTGGAGACGGGCTGGGAGCTGCAGGGCTGGACTCCAGCTTCTATGCACACCTGAAACGCAACTGGGTCTGGACCAGCTATATCATTAACAAGGCCAGAAAGGTGGGCTCCTGGCACCCCACCCTTTCTTACTCTTAGCCTCTCCCTGCCCACAACTTCTAAGTTGGGGAAGCCAGAGTTGGCAGGGAGAGACACTCAAATACCCGATCTAGGTTTTGTTTTCCCAGTGGTTTCTGACTGATTCTGTTAACAGATTCTACATTTTAGAAAAGAGAAAGTCAAGGTGGCATAGTTCCTCCTGGAGGGAGGGTACATGCAGGGACCCAGTGGTTCTAGGGGAATCTATAGAAGTTCTCTGCTCACCCCAGTCCTGTGCTTATCTTTCAGAACAATACCCCTGAGAATGGGCTCACAGGAAGACTCCAGACATTCCTTTCCAAGCGCCCAATGCCACTTGGGTCTGGAGGTGCGTATACCCGGTGTCCACCTTAGAGATAGCCAGGTGCACTGCTAGTTTGAGCCAACACCAGCACCACATACTGCTGGCCTTCACAGCCTGGACCAAGCAGTCGTGTCCTCTGGTTATTTCTAGGCAGTGGCCGCTTGCCACTCTGGTCAGAGGGGAAGGCTGATACTGAGCCCTGTGCTGACAAGGAGGAGCAGTTTGAGCTGGATCGGGAACCCACCCAGGGCAGGAACCGCAAAGTCCGTGGTGGGAAGAACCAGAAGCGAAAGAGGCTGAAGAAGGAACCCACCAGGAAAATCAAGAGGAGGAGAAGAGGTTGTGGGGTGCTCGTGGTCTGGGTCTTGTGTTTCTATATCCAGGACACAGTGCTGGCTCATTCCCAAAAGCCTGGATTCATCCTGAAGGCAGTGTCCTAAAGATCAGAATTCATCAAAGACCAAATACAGTGGCTTGATATGTATATGTGAACCTTAGCCTAGAGCTGACCACACAGCAACATGTTGCCGTGTTGTGAGCTACTCTTTGTTATGTAGTAGGTACTTCGTGCTGGGTTTGGACCAGCTACTTAAGGTAGGAAGGATATATTTTGGCTCACAGTTCAAAGGTTCCGTCTGTAGTCTGTTGTTTCTGGGCTTAGGGTGAGACTGAGCTTCCTGACAGGGTGCATGTAGTGAGCGTGAGAGCAGAAATGATGCCTGTGCTGTGGACTTGTTCCTTCCCTTGTATTCTGTCCGGGCCCTCAGCCTGAGGGACACCAGGTCTCCTTCCCCTTAGCCAATTCTTCAGAAAGACCCTCACAGTCACATCCGGAGGCATGCCCTACCAGTCACTCTTGGGCACTTCACACAGTCAAAGGTCAGCAGCATAGTGGGCTCTGCTGGAGGTGGTGTTTACATTCATTTATTTTTGTGGATGTGTGTATGTGTGTACCACAGTGCATGTGGAGGTCAGAGGACAGCCTACGGTAGTTGGTTCTTCCCACTGTGCAGGTTCTGAGGTTAAGTAAGAGTACAGGTTGTCAGGCTTTGGTGAGCCATCTTGTTAACCTTGGGGTGTGTTTTTATGCCATTATTATTTGGTCTTTCAAATGGCCCTGAACACAGGTTTTCTTATCCCTGTGGTGTGGTGTGCAACTTTGCATACATCCTGAAGTTGCCTGCGCACAAGGTTGGGGGCCAATGGCTTCAGCTGGTAGTCCAACTTAACTCTGCATACACATCTTAAGCATATTCTGGGAAGCATCTATATAAGGCACCTTCTGAGGACTTGGTATCCCAGTGGGAACAATGAGAGATGGGCAGATAACTAACCAGGGGCCATATTCAAACCTCCCAGCCTGTCCCCATGACATTACACCAGTGGCACATGTGAATGGAGTGAGGGAGCGGTCAGGAGACAGGTGTCAAACCCTTTTTTGGTTTGCTTATGTGACGTTGGGCAGTGCCCGGTACTGATAGGCTTGT
>NW_008329714.1:790566-860437 GCF_000622305.1 Nannospalax galili
GGGGGGGCTTTCCCTCTGGAAGAAGAGCAAGCCAATCGTTCCAGGCCCCTCACCTCTCCCCTGGTGTTTCTAGGAGAGCACCCGGAAGCCAAAAGTAAAAAACTGCGTTACCAAGATGAGGCTGACCAGAACGCCCTACGGATGATGACCCGGCTGCGTGTCTCCTGGTCCATGCAAGAGGACGGACTACTCATGCTCTGCCGAATTGCCAGTAATGTCCTTAACACCAAGGTACCCATCACCCCACTCCCACCAAGGCACCCATCATCACTGCTCCCCAGCAGTCCTTTGCCCTGCTGGGAAGGCTGTGACTCTAGGTATCTTACTCCCTCCTCTTGGCCACTGAGAAATACCATTTCTCAGAATTTTATGCACCTGCACTGTTGTGCACTCGTACATTTCTTCTAACCTTCAGTTAGATGTGTGTACGCTTTTGCCTAACCGCAGCAGAGCAGGTTGCTCTGTTGTGCTCTTCGTCTGCTTATACCTCCCTCTCCTGCTTTGTATCTGTAGTAGCTCTGTGTGCCCCAAACTCCTGCTTTTCGCCTTTGGTGCCCCTGGTCTGACTCCCCTAAGGCAGAGACACTTCACATTTTTTTTCCTGATCACAGCCCTAGCATGATGCTACTGCCCAGTCTTCCATACTGTATTGGTGGAATCCAGGAGCTGGTAACAATGGCTGTGGCCTGGCCCTGAAGGCATTCTACCTTCATTCCCCACCATGTAGGCTCACTGTCCATGCTCATTGTATCTTCCCTTCATTGCCTCTCCTCACAGTGACAGAGATTTCACAGCCATAGCTCCTGTACCCCACAATTCCATGGCACCTCATGACTCCTGGCTCTGTGCTTCTTGCTTAGTGCTGTCCTGACCACCACAGTGTGCAGCTAGGCACAGGCAAATGTCCACCCAGTCTGCTTTGCAGAAGCCAGCAGAATATGAGCTCTGCATCAGCCAGGGCAGGCCCCTGTGGGCAGTACCACCAAGTAAGGCAGCTCCTAAGGCTGGCATGTGCTGCTTGTTGGTGTGCCAACCAGAAGTCAAGACTCACAGGCTATGATGCTTTCCCATCCCTGCTTTCTGCTCCATTTGTCCCTGATCCTTGCACCCCACCCTCTCCTAAATCCTGTCTCTGCTGCTTCCCAAGGAAGAACTGGAGAGACAGTCACTCCTATCCTGACCTCTGTCCCCTGCCTTTTGTGTGTCTGTTTGCTGTAGCACTGGTGACTAGGAGCCAGGAGACTCCCACAGACCTCCACTCACTTGGAGGTGTTCAGAAAATCACCTGTCCTCAAGCTCCTTCCTGCGTGTTCTGTTCTTTTTTTTTGGCAATACACACATACACATAAAATAAAAATAATAAATAATAAATAAATTTTTTTAATTTTTTTTAAACTTACGGGTGCCTGTAGAGGCCAGAAGACAGTCTGGCCCTGGAGCTGGAGTTAAAGGTGGTTGTAAGCCTCCCAACATGGGTGCTGGGAATTGAACTTGGGTCATGGAGGCTGGAAGAGGAGCAAGTGCCCTCAGCCAGCCCTGTGTGGTAGTTTCTGACGTGTTCCGAGTCTGGTATCTTTGCCAGTATGGGTAAGGCCTGTGATACAGCACATGTGACCTTTTAAAACCTCCCTGCTCAGCATAGTGGTATACAACCATCATCCTAACACTCAGGAGTCAGAAGCAGGAGGGTCAGAAGTTCCAGGCCAGCCCTAACTATATAGAGAAGACCTTGTCTCAGAACACCTATCTGAAAACACTTAGAAAAAGAAAGACAAACAAGAAAACCCTCTGCCTAAGCACATTTTCTGTTCTCTTAACCTTACTGGTACTCTGTCTTTCCCGGTAGTACCACCCAGCACCCTCAGCACCTCCCAACACCGTGCTTGCCAGAAAGCACACTTCCCACACATAGGGCGTTGAGAGCATGTTCTCTTTGGTACCCAGGCCACACTTGGTACTTGGCACATGGCCAGAGCCAACTAATGTGGGTAGACAGATGTAAGGTAATAGCTTTGAGCCTTCCTAGAGAAACAGGCTCCTAGGACACACTGGTTCCCACTCCTGTCTGTTAGCTGCCTGGAACATGGACTGCAGTAACTATGTCACTCTGTATTTGATGCAGGTGAAAGGACCATTTGTCACCTGGCAGGTTGTACGGGACATTTTGCATGCTACCTTTGAAGAGTCCTTGGATAAGACCTCTTACTCAGTCGGACGAAGAGCTCGCTACATAGTCAAAAACCCCCAGGCCTTTATGAACTATAAGTAAGCCATGTTTGCAGCTCGATCACCAGGCTCTTAGGCCAGTGCCTGTAGCTACTTTTCTCCCTCTTCCTCCCACTTGCTGAGACTCGGGTGTAGAATCCAGATGGAGTACGCTACGTGTTCCGGCTGGCAATGCAGGTGTAGAAGTTTGCAAATGGGACAGACTTGACTTTTCCAGGGTTGGGTGTGGTTCTGGGCACTTTCACATATGTGACCTTATTTGGGTATTCGAGCCCCCTTGGAAGTAGGTGCAGAGTGAGGCTCATAGGGTGAGACTGTGTTTGTCCAAGAGCTCCATGTGGAAATGGGCCTGAATGGCATTAGTGCTGTTAGCTCTCAAAAGTGGCCCCAGAAATTCCTCATGGAGCTCATTCCCAGGACAAAGCTAGACAGATCCAGAGTCATTGGACATATTGGGACCCACCCCTCAGCAGAGCTGGCTTTCTGAAAGTGCTTCTGCCTGTGTTCCAGGCCTTGGGACAGCAGATGCCTAGGAATCACAAAGTATACCACAGAGCCAACCTACCATCTCCTCACAGGCCAAGCAGTAAAGCACTCAGGCCCTTCAGCCCCCCACCCCCCATCTCCTTCCATAAGGGGACTAAGGAGGGAAGGCCAGAAAGCTTCAGTAAAGCTGGAAGGTACCCAGGCATGCCACCAATAGCATTCAGGTTGAGTGAGGGGCAAGGACAGAAAAACTTCCTCTACTGTTGTCCCTGATCATGGAGTGATCCTGCATTGCACGCAATCTGTAGTCAGCTGGACCATGGAGAAAAAGACTATACACAGGCCAGTTCTGTAGCCTTTCTCACCCTTACCACACAAACACCTCCAGACAGTCCTAATGGGGTGAGATGACTACATTAAGAGCCTACAAGATGTGACCACAGCGTTTCTTGTATGGAGCCACTTTCCCTATGCATAGAATATTCTCGTTCCTTCCATGAATGAATTCTGTCCGAAGGAAAAGTGTCTACCTAGTCCTATTTTATTCAGAAGAAGAAATATCCAGAGAGAGGATGTATCTGGACGACAGGGAGTTGACAGGGAGTGAGGTCTGAAACCTGGCCTCCCTGGCACTTCCCCAACACAGGCTGGGGCACAAGAAAAAGGAGGAATCCAGGTCAGCAGGCCTGGGGTTCCATCTTCCCTGCAGGCGCCCCTGGCCTGTATATTGAGGACATGGCCATTTGCTTACCTGGAAGGTGGAATGATGGTAGTAAGGATGGCCACCCCTGCCCTGCCTGACTGGCCTTTCCCTTTCCCTGACAGCTGGGATGGCAGGCACACGTGCTGCTCACTTCTCCTTCATTCCCTTTAGGCAGGCCAGCTCCACTTAGCTCAGACATGGACAGACTGATAGGTAGAAGCAGTGCTATGGACCAGGAGCTCTAATAGCAATTATCAGTGTGTAATAGTTTAAAACTTTGTCTTTTTTGAGACAAGATCTCCCTATAGCCATAGATGGCCCCCAACTCACTTGCTGTGGAGACCAGGCTGGCCTCGATCTCAAAAAGGTCCTCCCACCTCTGCCTCCCAAGTGCCTGGGATTAAAGGTGTGTGCCACCAAGCTACACACACACACTTACATCCCGGCTGCCTCCTTTGGTTCTAGCCAAATCCCTGTGATGAGGTGGGGCTGTAGGGAGAGTATCACTATCCTCAGTCTCCCTGTAGAAGATGGAAGCCAGATGGAAGGTATGAGCCATGACCAGCCTGACTTGAATTGGGTTCAGAGCGCACTCTACAGTGCTCGTTCCCCAAAGCCAGTTGTCTAGCAGTCACTTAGGTAGATCATAGCTCTCAGGGAGCCAAGGCCAGAAAGTTGAGGCCAGCAGGTTCTAATGCTCATTTAGAACAAGACGTGAGTCCAACTTGCAATATCACTGACTCTTCCTCCCACAGGGTCTGCCTGGCAGAGGTGTACCAGGATAAGGCACTTGTTGGTGATTTCATGAGCCGCAAGGATAACTATGAAGACCCAAAGGTAGGTCCCACACAGAGGCAGAGCCCAGCGTGCTGTGAATGTAGGGCCCTTAGGACCCTACAAACATGGAGTCTACTGGTCAGTCCTTTGGACCATTGGCTCTGGCTGCAGACATCAGTTTTGAAAATGACCACATTTGACTTGTTACTTTCAAATGCCGCTGAGCCTGGGACCTATTTGTTAAGAGAACAAAGCAGTTCTTTAGAAACTGGAGACAGCAGACTCTAGAAAGCTGCTTCTGGGTTCACTGTCAGGTGGGCCAGGCGGTGGCTGATGAGGATGAAGTAGCTGTGCAGGCCCAGGTGCCTCTGCCCTGGCTGTGTGCTTGGCCCACTCTCATACCACCTTAGACCTTGCTATACTCATGTCAGGCCTGCTGCCAGGGAAGCGAGATGGGACAGGTAGAGAAGGTGCTGGCCATCACCACATGGGGAGCCTGCTTCCAGATGAGGAAGGAGGGGGTCCGGGGACTGGAGAGGATCAGGAACACCGAAGTACATGCAGCCTCGTGAGGCGAAAGGCCTCACCTGTCCCACAAACCAAGCAGTCCTTGGGTGGTGGGTTGCGTTCAAGCTGGAATGGGCAAAGAGCTCATCCCCAGGTTCATCCTATACTGTCACCCTAGGTTACAGATAAACCTTAGAGTTCAGGTGTCCCATCTAGAGCACAGAGCCTTAGGGGCAGAATCTTCCGGAAACCCCCAGCAGGCCCAGATCACATGGCTAGGCAGAGTGACCTGATAATAGAGTTTGAGGTAGCACAGGTGGTTTCATACCCTGGCTTATCCTGAGAAACCAGTTATCCTATCCCCAGACCAAATCAGGGCACCTCTTCTAGTAAGAAAGACTAGATAAGGGATAGGCTGTGGACATGTCTGCTCCTGAGGGCTTTCCGGAGGTGTCTACTCTGGCTTGAGACCTGGAAGCCTGGAACAGCTGAGCGGAGGCAATGAAGTGAGGGAGTACAACCCCCTTGGAGCACAGCAATACCCCAGGTGGGACAGAATTTGTGGGCTGCCCTGTCAGGTCCAGGGAAAAAGTCCTACTTCTGTTGCTGCATATGATCCTGAGCTGTTAGCTTTTCTTGTCGGGGCTGAGCTGCAGGGAGGATGTGAGGCCAGTGCAGACTTCACTGCGACAGTGGAGGAAGTGGCTGCCCACATGTGTGCAGGAGGGGCTGGTTTAGGGTCCATGTGAGTGTGGGGCTGGAGGAACTCAAGGAGGTCATCTTACATAGGGCAGCCACAGAGAATCCAGCTGAGAAAAGGGAGGTCGTAGGACAGCACAGGTCTGGCAGCTATAGCTTCCTTGTGCATGCTTGAGACTATGCAGGGGTTTTGTTTGCCTCTTCCCTTCTGGGGCTGGAGGAGGTGGGTTCCGGCATGAAGATCAGTTTTTACTTGACCCCAGAGTGTCCAGATCCCTGGCAGAACAGTGAGTGTTTGTTGCTCTGGTGACAGGTAGACTCTGGGTAGGGGTGGGAAAGGTGGGGAGGGCAGCATGTCTGTTGTTTCTGGGCATTGGTGCCATAGGAGTTTGTCCGAGTTGTCCTTGGTGCACACACAGCCCCTCTGTAATGCGAAATTGTGACATCTCTCTTGCATCATAGGTTTGTGCCAAGGAGTTTAAAGAGTTTGTGGAGAAGCTGAAAGAGAAGTTCAGCTCTGGCCTAAGGAACCCCAACCTTGAGATCCCCAACACACTGCAAGAGCTGTTTGCCAAGTAGGTACCCTGTGCTGAGTCATGAGCAGAGCCTTGAACTTTGAGGTAGAAAGCAGAGATCAGCCAGCTGGACTGTGCCTGCCTGGTTATACTTCACCTTACAGTTGACCCTCTGATTTCAGGTCACCTGAAAGGAAGCTAACTCCCAGTCCTGCACTCTTTGGACATATGTCCCCTTTCCCACTTAATTAATCCAGGCCCATGTCAGGTGGGCACCTCTTGCTGGATTGGCTCACTTTTTACATATGAGGAGACTGTAAAATGGAAGGAAGGAAGGAAGGAGGGAGGGAGGGAGGGAGGGAGGGAGGGAGGGAGGGAGGGAGGGAGGGAGGGAGGAAATCAATATCCCTTATCTGAAATTCATTGATGAGCTCTAAAGATACTTCATACTGAAAATGGGACATAATGATTTATTTCTTACAGAATGCATCCAAAGTATCAGGCTGTACACCATATAGTCACCAGGGGTGAGAGAGAGAGGAGAGGAGAGGAGAGGAGGGGAGGGGAGGAGAGGAGAGGAGAGGAGAGGAGAGGGGCTGTGGGACCCCTGGTGTTCAGTGTCTAGGGCAGCAGCCAGGTCGTCATGCACAACCACTGTTCCCAGGCAGAGTCACAGTGCTGTACACTGTAAGCAGTGCCAGGTCCCATGCTTGGTTTCTTGCTCAACCAGTTGTGTTCTGGAAGAACACACTAGTGCGAGAACAGAACCAGGGTAGTCAGAAGGATGGTGAACCAGGCCCATTTTTACAGCATCGTCCAGAGGAGGATCCCTCTTCATCATCCCAATCCACACTGAAAAGCCCTCTTCCTCCCCTACCCCTACCCTCGTGGAGGAAGTCCTCTTAACCCCCCTTCCCCCAAATCCTCATGGAGGAAGCCCTCCAGACCCCTGTGTTTCTTAATTTTTCATAAACAGAGTCTGCCAGGTCTCCATAGTAATTTGCTTGTACATGGGGAAGAGAGGGAGGGCAGATTGCCTTATGTAGCACAGGCTGACCTTGAAGTCACTCTGTAGCCCAAGCTAGTGTCAGACTTGGGGCGTTCCTCCTGCCTCAGCCTCTCCAGCTCTGGGATTATTAGACATGTATCACCACACCCCACTTTGGTCTTACTAGAATTAACACCTTTTAGCTGTTTGCTGGGCGTTGTTCTTTCTTGGCAGTAAATCACTCCCTAGAATTCACATGCATGGATATGTGATTTATGCTTGGACTTAAAACTATCTCAGTGATTTGTCCACCTAGAGGCAACTTGTAATCCCAAAAGAAGACGGTTAAGGATTTTGAAAAAAGAGCTCTGCAGGTATGGGTATTGAGCTCTGTCCTTGACCCTAAGCAGTCCTGCAGGCAAGACAGTGAAACAAGCTTCTGTGCTTTCTCCATTTGACTAAAACACTGATTTTTCTAGAAAGGTGCTTTTTCTTGGCACAAGATTTTAGCAAGAATTTACTATTGCAAAGTAATAGTAGAGATTTCACTCAACTTTGTTTTCTAGTAACCAAAGGAATGACTTAATGAATAGCCATGTTTTCCCAAAGTCAGTTCTGTGGTTTCCTTTGTATTTACTGGAACTTTGTGTAAAGTGATGCTTCATGAAGCTCAAAGAAAAGACTGGAAATGTTCTTTTTTCCTGCCATTCAAAACACTGCTGCTTTTTTGTGTGATTTATTTTTCTTTTCTAGGGCTAGCAGTTAAATCAAGACCTTACACATGCTGTGGAAATACACTTTCCCTGAGCTGAGCCTCTAAACCCTCAGTTGCTTTTTGTTTTAATTTTTTTAAATTTGGTTTTTTAATTTTTATTTTATGTGTATGAGTGTTTTGCCTGCATGCATGCAAGTGCAGCACTTGTGTGCAGTGCCTGCAGAGGTCAGACAAAGATGTCAAATCCCCTGAAACTGGAGTTACAGATGGTTGTTACCTGCCCTGTAGGTGCTTGGAACCAAACCCTAATCCTCTGTAAGAGTAGCCAGTGCTCTTAACCATCTTTGCAGAGCCCCAGCCCTTAGTTTTTTTTTGTTTTTTTTTCTTGTTTAGCTTTTTATTTTGTTTTTATTGAATTTTTACACACTATAGCTTGATGGCATTTAGACCTACTCCCCTTTCCATTCCTCTCCCCCTACCCCTTGCCCAATTTAATGAACTCTCTTATAGAGTATGTAGTATGACCTATAGCGTATTTGTGTCTCCCAGTGTCCTTCAGTGTGGATCTATCCACTGGGCCCACCAAGAGTCCCAGCCCTATAGGACACTGTCTTTCCCCCTCACAGCAACCATCAATTGCTTAATGGTCCTTAGTGGGATTTCTTACCCACTTCTCTGTTTCTATGCTGGGATTTTGTGTGATTTGAGCTTGCATAGGACTTGTGCATGCCATCACCATTAAATGTAGACACTTACTCTCTGCATTTGGCTAGGTCTGGAACTCTGTAAAAAGTTTCCATCTATTACAAAAAGAAACTTTTTTGATGAGGGGTGAAAGGTACATTTGTTTGTAAATATGAAGATGCATATTTAGAATAACGTAAGAAATAACATTGGTCTAAGGATATGGCAAATGTAGATTTTTTTTCAGATCTATGACCTCTCCAGCCATGTATTTGGCTGTTTATTATACTACACATGAGTTCCCTCCCATTGAGCCAGCCTTAATTGCATTTAGACAGCTCTTGAGTATCCCCAAGATAAAAGTGCCAGCACTGCACCAATAGTGATAGTTTGCTGGGCCATTTGTTTATTGGGCTTCACAGCTGGGTAAGACCACTGATTGATTTTCTTCCTTGGCAACTGATACCATGAGAGGTAGTCTTCAGTTTTTTTGAGGCAGGATCTTGCTATGTAGCTAGCCTAGGCTGGCCTTGCACTCAGAATCCTCCAGCTTCAGCCTCCCAAGTGCTGGATTACTGGTATTTATCACTATACCCAACTCATTTACTTTCAATTGACAAATGATAATGGTATGTATTTATAAGGTGCATGATGTTTTTATACATGTGGTATATTATTGTGTAAGCACAAGAGATCACTAAAACACACTTCTCACCAAGGCACTCTAACCTTCGTTCAGTTTAGTTCCTCTGCTCATCCCTCTTCCTACCTTCAGCCTCAGACACCTTCCTACTGGGTTTCTGTGAGATGGGGTGGATCCCTAACATCCATGTAAATGCTAGGTACACATGCTAGGCTTCTAATCCCAGCATTCGGGAGGCAGAGACTGGGCATCTCTGTCTAGCTAGACTAGCTGAATGATGAGCTCTAGGTATGTGAAAGACCCTGCCTCAATATATAATGCAAAGAACCATCGAGAAAGACACTCAAGGCGTTTGGCCTCCACACACACATACACTCAGACCTACACACATATGTGCACCCACACACATGCAAACACACCATAACCGCCCCAATTACCTGTGGGTACTTTCTTGTAGTCTCCTGTCTTTGCTTGTCTTCTGCTCACAGTGAGCCCACAGTTTTACATCCTGCTCTATTGGCAATGGACAGTAGCTCCCTGCTGACTTGGGTGTCCCTGCCATGCTTCATGATTGTAAGAGGTCACTTCCCCAGCCCTCATTCACAAGAATGAGGCTTGTCGGATGGGTGGAACTTGGTGTGTGTTTGCAATTTCCATGTGTGGTCTCTGACTTACGTCAGTTCAGCATGTGCTGCACTTCAGCAGTGAATGACCAACATGAGCAAGTGGCAGTTCTGTGGAGAGCTGCTGTGCCCACCAGCATGCTCTTCTGTTTTCTACAGATACCGAGTTTTGGCAATCGGATATGAAAAAGATCGTGTCAGGAAAGAGGATGAACTTAATAGGTAAGTTCCTTTTTTAAAAAAAATACTTAATTTTTTATTTTTTGTGTGTGAATGTATTGCCTGCATGTATATGAGTGCACCTGTGCTGTACAGTGTCAGAGAGGTCAGAAGAGGGTGTCATATTCCCCTGGAGCTGGAGTCACAGATGGTTGTTAGCTGCCATGTGGGTGCTGGGAATCAAACTGAGGTCCTCTGCAAGAGCAGCCAGTGCTCTTAATCACCGAGCCATCTCCGCAGCACAAGCCTTTTTGCATTTTGTTTTGTTTAAATTCAACTTTATTCTTCATTCTGCTTTTGCTTTTTTTTGTTTGTTTGTGTTTGGTGTTTTTAAGACAGGGTCTCCCTATAGTCCCAGCTGACCTGGAACTTGCCATGTAGACCAGGCTGGCTGTGAACTCACAGAGATCTGCCTGCCTCTGCCTCCCAAGTACTGGGATTAAAGGTGTGCGCCACCATGTCCAGCTCAAGTTCCTTTTTGTAAACTACAGCCTAAATGGGATAATCTAAGGCCAAGTCTAACCCGCCACCTTTTATATAAATAAAATTTTACTGGAACACAAGCCATGTTCGTTTGATGTGTTGGCTATGGTGTCTTTGTTGTGCTAAATGGTTTTCACAGAGCCTATGGAGTCTGTCTGGCCCTTTACAGAGGAAGTTGGTCAAGCCCTAACCTCTGATGTCCCCAGCCTGGCCTGAAGGTGGGATGCATAGGATGTGAACTCAGCCCAGCAGAGCTGATTTGTTTTTTGTTTTTTTTTTTTTCCCATCTCAGATACTCAGTCCGATTTTAGCTCTATAATGCAGTGGAAAAAACGATCCTCTTTCTCATTTATAATCAGAGCAAAAGAAAACACATGCACTACCTGCCTAAAGGTAGCTTACAAATTGGTTCCATGTCATATCATCCACTGCCCACTAAGGGAAAACTTTTGTTTTGTTGAAACTATCTCACCGTTTTACTCGTACTGACCTGGAACTTGCTCTGTAAGCCAGGCTGGCCTTGAACTCATGAGTGTCCCATCTCAGCCTCCCCAGTTCTGGAATTACAGACAGGCATCTGACTGGGAATTTTTTTGCTGTGAATCTTGACCAATTAGAAAGTCCTAGGAGCTGTCATTTATTTTGTTTGGAGTCTGGCCTTCATGTCACTTGCATGAAATTGAAATATCCTTTAGGAGTTTGACATGTGTGCACTCACCCCATGATGAGAGTTGCCATGGGCCAGCAGCCTTGTGCAACTCTGGTACCTCCTGTGTTTCAGCGTGGAGGACATCCACTTCCTGGTGCTGCAGAACCTGATCCAGAGCACGCTGTCCCTCTCCAACAGCCAATCCAATTCCTGCCAGTCCTTCCAGGTGGGTGCCAGCCTCAGCACAGTTAGGACGTGGTCCCAAAGAGACCAGAACATGTGGGTGCTCACTCCTGTTCCTCTTAGCTGTCGGGCTCAGGGGCCTCAGTGCCCAGGCTTGTACTTGAGTTTCCTTTGTCCTTATTTCTTGGGAGTTTTGTTTATTTACTGATTTATCAAGCCACAGCCTCCTGAGCACTTTCTTCAACATACTGACCCTAGCTACTCCCAGGTTCAGGCAGGAGTGGAACGACAGGGTGCTAGCAAACCAGGTCCTCCCTGTCCCTGATGCTGATTATAGGGACCCCAGCCCACTGTCTAGTTTCTTTTCCTGTTGCTGTGGTCAAGTGATCTGATAAGCAACTCAAGAGATAGTTTATTTCCAATCACAGTTCAAGGGTACAGTCTAATGCCTAGGAAGTTGAAGCAGCTGGCCACATTGCATTTACAGTCAAGAAATAGAGAGCAGTGGGTGCTTGCTCAGTGCTTGCTGCTGATCAGGTCATGCTGCTTTCTTCGTGCATCCCAGCCAGGGAGTGGGGCTGCATGGCTGGAGAGAGTAGGGCTTCTGAAGGAAGGTGCTTTCTGATACTTTGCCTCAGAGCACTGTCCTGTCCCTGGACATTGACAATAGCGGCCAGGCCTCAGCAGACCCCTCCCTCCTCCCAGTGATCTCTCAAGCTTTAAGTCAGCTGATACAGTTGCGCCCTACAGGGACACCTAGGACTCCAAATCTAGAGGCCCAGCAAACACCCCATGCACTTGTTGCCAGGCAGCACTTACTGTCTCCTCTCTCTCAGGTTTATGCCCAGAAAAAGTACACAGCTCAAAGTGAGAACCTCGTTACCAGTGCCACTGGCCCCTTAGCTTCATGGGCATCCTGCATCTGGAGAACATGGAGCATCATGTGAGCATGAAATGCAGAGAGAGTAGACAGAAAGGCAGACACAGCCACCCATACCAGTTGTTTGTTGAGCTTATGCTTGTTCAAAAAGAAAAAAGGAAGCCGGGCGTGGTGGCGCATGCCTTTAATCCCAGCACTTGGGAGGCAGAGGCAGGTGGATCTCTGTGAGTTCAAGGCCAGCCTGGTCTATATAGTGAGTTCCAGGACAGCTGTGGCTACAGGGAGACCCTGTCTCAAAAAAGACCAAAAAAAAAAAAAAAGGTAAAAACAAAACCTTTCCTGTGAGGCAGGGCCAATGGGCCTGGGGGATCCTGCCTTCCTCAGCCCCAGAGAAGAAAGAAGACAACCACCAATTAATAGCAAAGCCAGGCCCAGTAGCACCACTGCTCTAAATCTGCTCCCATCACCAGGGGCTCCCAGGCTCAGCTGGGAGGTGCCCAAGTCTAGCCTTGTCCCCCTGAGGAAGTCATGTGAGAAAGACCACTGGGCCCCCAGCTTTCCATCCCCCAGAGCAAGCAGGATGCATCTGTGTCTGCCAGAAGCTGGCAGTGAGGACCAGAGAGCCATCAGCAATGATGGCAGAGGTTCAGCCCAGATTCCAGAGAACAGTACTAGGAGTAAGTGGGTGCTGCAAGCATGCCAGGCATTTGTTGGGTTGCCATCTTACAACAGCCTGGTCTCTCAGGATCCAAGTGGGTAAATGCCATAGCCATGGTCAACATGGTCCGGCATACAGCAGCAGGTGTTTAGAGATGTGCCCAGCCACAGAGCAGACATTACAGAAGGCTGGTCGCTGGTCCTGACTGCAGCTTCTGTGCCACTTCTCTATAGGGAGGAAAAAATGAAAAACTGCCATCTTGGCATTCCTTCTACCCCATACAGTCTTCCCCATGGGGCCTTGAATATGTGCACACCCAGGCCTGGCAGACAGACTGCCTAGAGAAATCAACCCCTCCAAGAAACCCCACCATGTGGCCCAAGGCCCTACTGACTGCTCAGCTCCTCAGAGGTGAGGCTACTCTCCTCTCCTTGGTTCCATTCCCACCTCAAAGTATAGCCTTAAGAGTGTCACCTAGCTCTCATGCTTCACTGTCCTCCGTCACTAGGAAATCCCAGGGGCCCCTTGGAGATCTTCAGGAGCTGATCAGCTGAGCCAGCCTTCCTGAGCGGCCCCTGTAGCCTCTACTCTGCAGTGCTCCAGCTCCACCCAGTGGGCCAGTCACCTCACCCTGCCATGTACCATTATAGATCTTCCGCCTCTACCGGGAGTTCCGGGAGCCCGTGCTGGTTCGTGCCTTCATGGAGTGCCAGAAGAAGAGCCTGGTCAACCGGCGCCGTGTCAGCCACACACAGGGCCCCAAGAAGAACCGTGCAGTACCCTTTGTGCCCATGTCCTACCAGCTGTCCCAGTCCTACTACAAGTGAGTGTGTGCTGAGTGCCCTTTGGAGGGTAGCCCTGACCTTTCAGTTCATCTCAGGAGCAAGATGTGTTCTCTGCCAGGGAAGGGCTTCTCTTGTACTGCCTATCTCTCTTGTGCAGGAGAACTATGTAAGAGGCTGGGCCAGGAAGCAGGTGGTGTGTACCTTGTCAGTTTCAAGTTTCATAAGCAATCCAATGCCAGTGCATCCTCCCTGTGGGCTGGCCTTATATCCTTACCCCCCACCCCACTCCTCTCCATCCCACCCCCATGTAGTACATGTACCCTTCTGGGCTGGGCAGGGTAGAGCTAGAGCTTCTACACCACAGCCTCTGCTTTCAGGCAGGGAAGCCCCTCGTGCTGATGTGGCATGGCATGTCACTCCTGGGGGCCACGTTTGCATAGTGTAAGAGCCCACCCCAAGTTCTTTTGGCCTCCCCTATGCCTTTGCCTGGTACTCCAGGCACTTCCTGCTTCTCAGGTTCTCATTCTGATGACCTTGAGTCCTTTTGCTTCTGGGGAGGGAGCAGTGGCAGAAGGCATGGGTATGCCCAGCAGATAGGGAAACACCTCTTGGGTCTCTACTCACATCTGCATACAGTGATATTGGACACCGGTGTCCTTCCACCCTTGTATGCAGTTACTATCACAAAAGGAGAAACCTCCTCCTTGGGTCAGCAGTTGTTGGCATGGGGTCTACAAAGCCTTTGGGTTAGATGAAAAGACAGCCCCACCTCAGAGGTACAAGGTGACTGGGGAAGAAATGTCTGGACTGCATTGGATCACAAGGTGGCGTCAAAGTGGGCAAGAGGGCTTCAGGGGGCAAGGTGCAGCAGCTTTGAGCATACTTTCACGGACTGTGGCACAATGAAGGCTTGCTTCTACAGCTGCTCTTCAGTGGGCCCCTGCTTTCTCTCTGCAGGCTCTTCACCTGGCGGTTTCCCAGCACCATCTGCACAGAATCTTTCCAATTCTACCAGAGACTTCTGGCTGCCGGCATGCAAGACCAGCCTGATCATTTTTCCTTCAAAGATCTGGATAACAGCGACCCCCCAAGTGATCTGGTGGCATTTTCTTTGGACAGCCCTGGAGGAAACTGTGTGACAACCCTGGCCCTCTTCTCCCTGGGGCTGCTCTCTGTGGATGTCAGAATCCCAGAGCAGATTGTGGTGGTCGACAGCTCCATGGTGGAGAGTGAGGTTATGAAAAGGTCAGAGTCAAGAGCTTGCACCATGCATATGGCTCTGGTCACAGTTTAGGGAGGCAGATTCTTGGGGCATTAGGCATCATCATTGCCTAATGGCATAGACAGGCTTGTTTGCTCAACTCTGGTCTGTGTGTGTGTGGTATACATACATGTTCTTGTGTATATGTGCCTCCTGAGGGTATACAGAAGCACATCAGGGAAAGAAATGTAGGTCCAGGGTCCTTCTGATGGCCAAGCTGAGCTGGGACTTCATGGGGAGGCAGAGACTTTGGACAGGACATTTGAAGGTATCCCAGGTAGAGACAGGTGTGTGGGAAGGGTTAGTGTAGCAGGGAGGATCAGAAGTGGTGTGTGCTGACAGCTAGGTGCTGTCACCAGTTGAGGGGAATCTGAGTCCCACCACTTCATCTCCTCTCCTGCAGCCTAGGAAAGGATGGGGGCTTGGATGATGACGAGGAGGAGGAGGACCTGGATGAAGGCTCGGGGGCCAAGCGCCAGGGTGTAGAGGTAAAAGCCCACCAGGCCTCACACACCAAGTACTTGCTGATGAGGGGCTACTACACAATGCCTGGCATGGTCAGCACACGCAACCTGAACCCCAACGACAGCATTGTAGTCAACTCCTGCCAGGTGAAGTTCCGGCTCCGCAGCACTCCTGCACCTACCCAGCTTGGGCCCACCCAGGGTGAGTGTCCTGCCACAGCTAGGGGCAACCCTGTGGCTCCTCCTAGTACTCCAGCCAGGCACACAGCCCCCACAGGTGTAGAGAGTGGCACTTCTGTCACTAGCAGCTCAGAGCCCTGCCCATGCTTCATGCCTCTTACCCTCTTTGATACCTTCCCCTGAGTCTCACACTTCACACCTTTTTTTTTTTGTCTTTTTGAGACAGGGTCTCCCTCTAGCCCCAGCTGTCCTGGAACTCACTGTGTAGACCAGGCTGGCCTTGAACTCACAGAGAGATCGCTGCCTCCCAAGTGCTGGGATTAAAGGCGTGCACCGCCATGCCCGGCTACTTTGTGACACTTTTAAAATCTTGTCCTTTGACTCTTGGCTGTGAAGGATGGGTATTCAGCTCTTGCTGGCCTCCTACCTTCTCCATGGTTGATATAACACTTCTGCCACTGGGCCCACTGCTGGTCACCTGGGAGACTCTAAATAGCCTGAGCTTTTCCTCTTCCCTTCCCACTGGCCTCTCTTCCTCTTCTTCTTCCCTGCAGCCCACATGGACAAAGTGGGTGGTATTTGATGTTACTTTTTATGCACAGTCACAACTCTGCTTTGTCTAGGGTTTGGAGCAGGCAAAAATACAGTGCCAATCTGTAGACCATGGTCTTAGCAAAGACCCCTTCAAAAGGCCTTCCCAAGGCACAAGCCTGACTGCATTGGAAGGGGCCTCAGGGTGTCACACAGAGTCTGGGTAGGTAAGAAGCACATGGGTTTCAGTGAACCTGGCCAGGGTGCTGAACATCAGGCTTCACAGGCCCCAGTCTAACATGTATCCAGCACTGTCATGGTGGCAGGGGCTGCAGTCAGGCCCATCATCACATACTGAGAGCCAGACTGCTAGTCCATTGTGATCCCAGAAGCTGACCCCATGACTGCCTGAGAAGCAACAGACTGGTACAGATCCCACCTTAGCACCCCACAAGTAATGGGCCTCAAAAGCCTTCTGTGGGCTAATACTGCTCTCCTCCTGGTCTTAGGGTTCACAGCCACACCTCTAGAAGAGCTCCAGGTGGGACCCTCCTGCCTCCCCGACTCTTTCACCAGTCTGGTGGACCCCCAGTTGCGCACCTGCAGTCTAGAAGAGTTTGCCCAGCAGGTGGTGCTGTCTGGATATAGTCCTGAGGACGTGGTTGCCTCCCTGGACATCTTGCAGGCTGTGGCTGCTGCCGACTGCTTTGGGGTTGACAGGGAAAGGCTAAGTAGGCAGTTCTGGGTCTTGGAGAAGATAGCCGGTGAGCGCACCAGGACATTCCAAGACTATGTCCAGGTGAGCCAAGCTGGGAGCATGGGGGTTGCAAAGCTTACCACTCCAGGCCAGGCGCATACTGCAAGATGGGCTTAGTATGTGTGTGTGTTGGGGGGGGGGTACTGGGATTCCCCCCTTAATTAAATTGGTTGCTACCATTTAAAAGTCAGGACATGTTCCCCAACTCCAGCTTTTCCCAGGTATAGGAAGTAACTGAACCCTGTAGCAGCTACCTGTCCTTGGGATAAGCCACATCCTGACTCTTGTGTCTCCACTACACACAAGCCTCCTGTACCTTCTAGACTCACCTCATTACCTTCCTGGTCTGTTGGACTAAGTCACCCTTGAGTCCAAAGCATGCTGCAACTGGTGTTAGCTGCAGGTGGCAGGATGCAAACTGGCCATGGAGGCCTCCATCTGGGGTCTTCAGAATGAGGAGCCAACTGGAGCTATGAGTCTTTGAGGGCTGGGAGACCTGGAGACACAGGGTGCTCCAGGAAACCCAGTCAGATTGGAGATGGGTCTAGGGCTGTCTAAGGAGCCCTTAGGGCAGGGAGTGCCATTCAGCGGTGTTAAAGTGTTCACTGCTCTTGCTTGTATCCCTGAGAACTAACCCACAGCCTGGAGAAGGAATATTCTTAGGCTTTGGAGGAAGAGCCTACTGATCACAAGAGAGTAGTAGGCCAGGCAGCTTCTGCTGTGCCCACAGCACCTACCCTAGACCTGTATTCTAGAGTGTAAGGTCTGAGTCTGGCTGTCACTGGATTTGTACAGTTTATAGAAACAGAAAGGTTGATAGTGACTCCTGGGGCACTTCCTGGACAGATGCAGACAGTGGGAGCAGGTGTGGCATACACATGGGAGGAATATTGTCTTTGTACTGGAATAGTGACCACTTTGGAGGAAAACATGCTAGATCTGGACTGCAAGTCCACGCCATGGGGAGACTTGTAAAATCACATTGGCAGTGGGGGTGCAACTGTACTGTAAAGTTCAGGCATCTGGATGTATCGTGCCATAGAGAGCCACACAGGGCCATCTTTTTGGACCTGGCCTTGCTGCCTGCTCATGTTTGACATTTTGTCATCCACCTAACTCCCTTCCAGACAAATCCCTGTGTCTCTTGCTTCTCCTAGGACCTCTTGGATCAGCAGCAGGTGATGGAAGTCGGAGGCAGCACTGTGCGCCTGGTGGCCATGGCCTCTGCCCATCCCTGGCTCCTGCACTCAATGCGTCTGAGAGACACAGAGCTAGATGCCAAGGCCACAGAGGATGACCCCCAAACCAGACTCCCTGAGGGGCCTGCCAATGAGGACAGCACTTCTGAGGAGCAGGCCGTGCCTCCAGTCAGCCCCCACAGCACCAAAAAGCGTGTGCACTGCTCTAGTCAGAACCCTGAGGCTGATGTGGAGGAGGCCCCAAGGCTCCCCACCAAGAGGCCCACACTACAGGACATTCGCATGGCGGCCAGCCCCTGGTCCAGGGCAGAACACACGCAGACCCAGGCCTTGACTCTGCTCACAGCTCCTGAAGATGCAGGTGCAGGGGGCGCCAGGCAGGAGAACCAGGAAGGGGTTGGTGTCTCAAGCCTAGAACAACTGAGCTATGATTTCCAGCTTCCAGAAGGCTCTGAAGACCCAAGAGGTATCAACCTTAACACCTCTCTGTAGTCTCTGTTCCTCACTTGACTGGCCCAGCCCTACCTCTGAGACTAGGAACCTGCCCTGCCACCCAGAGGCTTCAGCTGGTCACAGCAAAGCTCTACTGTGTGTCCACTGGAGAGCTGGACAGGTGTGACAGCACAGCAGGAAGGTTCTCTGGACAGAGCATACTCACTCCCAGAAGCCTAAAGCACCTTGGCCAATGGCAGGGCCTTTCCTTGTGGCATCTGCTGCTGTCCTTTGGGCTCTTTTGCCTGAGAGCTTTCTGCATTCAATCCTGTGGCTCCTGTGTGGGCTTGCTGGCTTCCCTGCACCTGGGTCCCTCAGGCTAGGATCAGCTCTGCAACTGTGCTGTGTCCCGGCCCTATCCATGATGCCCTGGCTTCAGCCACCAGGAGCATCACACTGGGAGGAGGGCTATCTTTCGGGTGACTACTTACCTGTTTCAGTGCCTACTGAATGAGGGGGTGGGGGACATGGCCTCCCACTTTGCCCTCTAAGACCCTACCATCTTTTCCTCTCTCTCAGGACTTGGACTTTCAGAGAGCAACATGGCCCAGGCAGCATGGGAGAGGTGAGTGGGGTTCTTAGGCCTGTGTGATGAGTCAGAACATGGGGTGAAACGTGACTTTGGCTCCCAGTCTGGTGACCTAGTGTCAGTCATTGGCATGAGGCTCCTTTGTGGGGTATAGGCCAGGGTGGTTTGACCTGAACAGAGGTTCCCAGCCAGGGACGCTGGAGAGGCCTTTGTGGCAAGGAGCTGCAGTGCTAGCAGTTGTAGTACCCACAACATCCTCCAGGCTGCCCATTGCACTCACCAAGAAAAGAAGCCCCAGTCAGCTGCTTCTACTGGCACATCACTGGGGCCTCCCAGAGCCCCCCACCCCCATGCCCTCATACCCATTGTACCATGAGGAGAGGGTCCACTAGCTCACATGTGAACAGATTAACCAGAACTTGGAAGTTCCTCTGTCCTTGTAGCACATCAGGAAGGCTATACCCCTCAGGCGGTGGAGAGGCACCTCTCATCATGTGTGTAGCTCAGCCCTGCAAAGCCTTGTGCCCTGTGTCTGACCCACAGGGCCTAGATGGTACCCTCCAAGGCTCACCCATGGCTGCCAGAGCCACTTATCTGACAAGTCTGGGGCCTGTCCCACACCTGGGTCCATGTAGCCCACCAGCCCTGGATTAGTAGTTGCATTTGTGTCTTTGTGCCTTTGGCCCAGGGCACAGCTTCTGGGCAGAGGTGCTACATGACGACGTCTGTGAGTGAACTCAGTGGGAGGAGCCATTCACCCAGCCAGTGGGGCAGATGAAGACCAGAGAGCAGCAGGCAGACAAGTGTGTCCCCTTCCTTGTCCCACCCTCACCCTAACATTGAGTGCTTGTTTCACAGTGGCTGCGAGCGTGTGTGTTTCATTGGCCGCCCATGGCGTGGTGTGGATGGGCGCCTGAACGTGCCAGTGTGCAAGGGCATGATGGAGGCCGTGCTGTACCACGTCATGTCCAGGCCGGGTGTGCCAGAGAACTGCCTACTGCAGTACTACCAGGGCGTCCTGCAGCCAGTTGCTGTGCTTGAGCTGCTCCGGGTAGGGCCCAGGGCATCAGCACAATTGTGCTGGGGGGTGGGGGGGCACAGGTGGAGTCAGGTCCATGGAGGGCCACTCAACACAGGGCCCCAGGAGGCTTTACCCGCAGTGTAATCACCTTAGCCATTGGCAGAGGGATCTGCTGTTGGGCTCCTGCTTGGCTCTTGGTCCCCTTCTCTCCTGACTGGCTGCAGCCTACCCCAGCAGCAGGCTCCCAGTTCCTTGGGTCCATGTCCAAGGCCTGCCCCACTACAACCTTCCTATATCGATCTGCACTCCAGTCTTCTCTGACTTGTTCTATACCAGGGTCACATGCTCACAACCCTCAGGAGCCTGGCTGGGAGCTGGGGACTGCACCCACTACCTCCTACAGGCAGCTGCTTCCCAGCCTGGACAGGTGGCTGCTCTGAGCTCCCATACCCAGGATGCTCTGGGCCCCAGCTTCCTGATGAGCTAGTACTACATTCAGTCTTGACAGTCCCCGAATTGTAGCACATCCAGGCCAGGCTTCATGTGGGGCCAGTCAGGCTGGTGGGAAGAGCTCCTGTCCTTCAGAGGTCCCTGTCACTGTGGCTCCCATTCCCACTGTCCTCTCTCCTGGCCACCTTGGCCTAAATCATCCTGCTAGGCCCTGCCTGCCTCCCAAGGTGATGTTTATGCGCCTCCTGCCCTAAGAACAGCTCCCTAGTAGAGTGCATTTCATAAATGCTACAAGACCAGGTCCCCAAACAAATGGGCCAAAGCCCTGGTAATTCCATGTGTCTATGTCCTCAGGGCCTGGAGTCCCTTGGCTGTATCCGGAAGCGCCTGCTGAGGAAGCCAGCGGTTGTCTCACTCTTCTCCAGGCCTGTGGTGGAGGGCCTCGGCCAGACCTCTGAGGCCGGGGCACCCTCTGGCTCCGGGAGCACCATCGCTTTCTATGAGCCTACACTGGACTGCACCATCCGCCTGGGCCGTGTCTTCCCCCACGACATCAACTGGAACAAGTGGATCCATTTATAGGCCTTCCCTCCAAGCTGGTGGGCCTGCCTTTATGCCACCCTTGGCAAAGACCACTGCCTATGCTCTGCCGCTCATCCTGGACTGTCCCATGAGCCCTCTTCAGCATATGAATGTTGATGCAGCTCTGGTGGATAACTTTGGTCCCCTCCACCCTGCTGCTCTAGCACCAACAGCATCTGGAGAGGTGGCTGCTGTTGAGGGACAGAGGCTGCCACCACATGAGTCATCAGAGGTCACCAGCTCAGGCCACACCATTCAGACTGGGAGAGGAATGGCTTCTCGGAGACAGGTCACCAGGGGACCATAGGACCTGTGTTCCTCCTCAGGCAGGGCATCCCAACTCGTACTGGATCTAGCCAGGGTCTCATTGACTCCCAAGGGGATCCCTGCCTGTCAAAAGTAAGGCCTGTAGGTAGATTTTGTCCATTTTACTTTGTCTTTTCTTTCCTCATTAGATACAAGCCCCCTTGGCATGTATTTATTTATTTTTTAATTAAAGTTAAATCAAATGCGTTTAGTTTTATGTATTTTCCTAACAGTTGTTTCCCAAGAGATCCTTGTGCTTTAAGCTATAACCCAGCAAAGCATGGCTGCTCCAGGATCAGGACATGTACAGGTGCACCCAGGCTGCCCAGCCCTGGGAGGGGGCAGCACACAGCGCTCAGGAGGTTCCAGGCCTGTCCGTCCAATAGGGCAGGGCGGCTCCTGACCTTGTTAAGCCTGAGGATAGGGGGAGGGGAGTATCTGGTCCCATGAAGTTATCTAGCACATGACATTTAACTTGTTCTTAATAAAGTTAAAAACCTTCAGTTTGGTGCTGGAGAGATTGAGTGGTTAAGAGCATTGACTGCTCTTGCTCTTTCATTCCCAGCACCCACATGAAGGCTATCAATGATCTGTAACTCCAGTTCCAGAGAATCCAGTGCCCTCTTCTGGCCTCTCTGGGCACTACATGCACATGGTACACTTAACATGCATACCAAACAATATACATAAAAATAACTACAAAATAAGTAATTATAAAAATTATAATTGAGTTTTCACCTTGGGAAAAAACTTAGATCTCCATCTTTTCCTGAAAAATGCAAACAAGTCCCAACAGCAGGGGACTTGCCCTCAGTATGTGACAGGCCACTCCCCACTCCTGGCCTGAGCCTCCCCAGTCCCAGGCCCCTCTTTATCCACATCTCATGCTCATTGATGGCTGTGGCACTTAGTGGCCTCTCCCAAACTTGTACCCTGTCTGGTCACCATCATGGTACTGGCTGCTGTAAGTCACACCCATGCAAGGAGTGAGGGTGGGAATCCGGCACAGCCATTTTACAGTGTGTTCAGGCCGGGTGGGCATACCTGTAATCCCACCATTCAGGAGGTGGAGGTAAGAAGATGGTCATCCCTTGCTACATAGCAGGTTTCAGGGAAGCCTGGAATACATGAAACCCTGTCCCAAGGTAGAATAACAGGTGTGGCCTGTTTTTAGGTTAGTGCCTGCTATTTGGGATGTGCTATAAGTTGGGAAGCCATAACTTCAATACTACCCCTTACATCCAGCAGGGCCTTTTTCTGCTCAGCTGAGATGGGGCTAGCAGGCCTCCCTTGAAGGTCTGGGGAGCTAAGGGACACCAAGCATGAATTTGAGGACTCAGTAGATGCCTTTCCTCCCCAGGCCTCCCATGGACTCAAGACCATCTGGGAACATGTTTTGGAGAAGAACATGGGGATTCAGGATACAGCTCAAGCAGATATAGGGCTTGTGTGAACATTCATTTACATAGCCTCTCCCTCTCCCCACCAGTCCTCAGTCTATCCAGCCCACTCACTTATCCTCATCCACTGTCCATCCATCATCTACCTACCCAGGCAGCTAGCTGACTGTCCTCTCATGCTGTGCACAAAGGTCTCCAGGAACTTCACACCAGGTGGAAGCTGAGATGTCTCCAAGGCCCCTGGGAACATAAATGAGGATGGTGACCTCTGGTTAGCAGCCAGGGAGTGTTAGTGACTATGGAGCTAGAATGTGTGCCTGACTTCAAATTTAGAAGACATATTAAGCACTGACTGCCACCCATTCCCAGTCACCAGACCTGAACTGGGTGGTGGCTCCCAGCCTCAACCCTGCCTGTCACCCCTCACCGAGGAGATGGAAAATGGCACTGTGCCTCATGGACACACCCTCTCACCCCTGACCTGCCACCCACAGAGCCATATGTCCTTGGCTGTGTCCTCTGTTCCCTGCCTATCCAGTCTGGCCCTCTTAATTACCTTAAGTAAGCAGTACACAAATGGTTCTCACACACCGGGAACTACAGAAATGGCTCAGGCCCCAACTGCCTCTCCAGGATACTCCAAGGTCTTTGCATTTACACACACACACGTGCACACCTTGGGAATCAAGGCTCTGTGCCATTTGTGGCAAGTTGCCATTGTTGCAGCTCATGCTCCCTCCACAATGTAGGCATCATTAAACACTAGTCTTTCAAACCCTGTTAGTTTACAAGAAGGAATTCTAGTCTTTTAAACCCCCCCCCCCCACCAACCAACCTGTAAGACTTGTTTATGAAAAGGTTCTGGTGCAAATCTGGAACCTGATGGCCTGGGTTACCATGGTCCTTCCCACTTTTTTTTTTTTTTTTTGGTCTTTTTGAGACAGGGTCTCCTTGTAGCCCCAGCTGTCCTGGAACTCACCATGTAGAACAGGCTGCCTCTGCCTCCCGAGTGCTGGGATTAAAGATGTGTGCCACCACGCCCAGCAAGTCCTTCCCACTCTTAACCCTCTTTCTGGTGTTAAGTTCTGGAGTAGCTGGAACGTGGAAGCCTGGTGGCAGACTCTCATTCCAGTGCTCAGCAGCAAGGGGCAGCAGCAGCCTGTGAAAATTGCCCAGGACCAGGGCACTTGATGGTAGAAATGATGCTGGAATTTTGAGCACTTGAATATACACCAAGCCTGTCCTGGACACCACACAGAACTCCTGATGTCACAGAGACTCTAACTACAAGTGACCGCTAGACTCGGTTCATGTATGAAGAAACTAGGAGACATAAGGTTAAAACGGCTCCCACAAAGTTGGAAGCAAGTGTCAGGGCGTGCTGGCTGTTCTGCCTGGTTGCTGCCTCAGAGCCTCCTGGATACCATTTTGGGGTGATGGGATGGGGAGATGGCACATTGCTCAGCAAAGAGCACAAGGTCAAGGCTTCTTATCTGGGGTTTTCATAGTTTCATAGTTTGCTGTGATAAAACGTTCAAAGCCATCTTGGAGAGGAAAGGGTTTATTTCATCTTACATTTCCAAGGCACAGTCCATCTTTGAGAGAAGTCAGGCAGGCGCTCAAGGCAGGAACCTGGAGGCAGGAACTGAAGCAGAGACCATGGCAGAATGCTGCTTACTGGCTTCTTTTCACTGGCTTGCTCAGTTACCCTCCTTAACACAGTCCAGGCCTCATGTGCATGGCCCTAGGCCAGTTCAATGAGATAATTCCTCATCTGAGTTCCCCCTTGCTAGGTATCTTTTATTTGTATCAATTGATGAAAACTAACCAGCATGGGCTATCAATTTGGAAAAAAAAGCCTTCAAATTAGAGTTGGGGACAGGACCTCAGGTTGCCCCACGGTCTGGGCAATAGGGGTGGGGGGTTCTTACCTCATCTACATGCTTCCTGGGAATGCTACACCCTGTGCCTTCTTCAGACCAGGGTGGGCAGCTCCTCCCCTCTACCTTTCATCCATTCATTGGCTCCACATCACTGAGCACCTATTCAGAGTCCCAGCCCATCTGGGCTCTGACACACAGCAACTTAAGTCCTTGCCCCACTGACAGGGACAGACCAAGTTGGGTTTTATTAATACGTGTTTGTGGGGGTCACCCAAAGGTGACGTGCGCAGGCTGGCTCCTATCCTGTACATCCTTGAGTGTGTGGGTTGGCTCTAGACAGCATGTCCCCTCTCCAGTTTATCACCAGGAGTCTATGCTTCCTGTTCTTCCTGTCTACACAGCTCCAGCCCCCAGGAGGCGAGGTTCACCACTGCCTCATGTTCCTCTGGGTCTTTAGGTGTGTCTCAGGCCAGGTAGGTAGCAGCCAGGTCCTGGTGACCCACAGTCCCAGACAGGAGGAGAGAGATCTTTCCATCCACCAGGAAGGCCAAGAGGAGCACAGCTTTCAGAAGGCTGAGTAGACTCAGACAGGTCTCTGGGGCCTCCCTTCCCTGGTGATGCAGGACTGGGTTTTATTTTTTCTTGCCTCCTTCCTGCATGAGACCCTGGGGACCCCAGACATATCCCAGTGGAAACCCACAGGAGATACTGGGTCTGGCTGCTGGAATCCTGGCAAAGGGGGTGGCAGCCCTCCAGAACTCTGGGAGGACAGAGCTGGGAATACAGACTCTACCACCTGCTATCGGAAGGCCCGTTCATGACGGCAGAGAGCAACTTTGCCCTGGTCTTCTTGTCCGTTCAATTTTTATTTTTTGTTTTTCCCGGGGTTTCTGGAATGCTATGCAAGCATTCTACTTCAGAGCTACACTCCCAGCCCCCTTCACCTCTTGTTATGGTCTGTTCTTATGAGGGAAGATGTATTCTCATTGTGGGCTGTTAGGATGATGCTAGAGAATTTCTGCCACAAGTAACAGATACCCACTTTAAATAAGCTGTGTAACAAACACCCTCATCTACTGCAGCAGTAAGTGACAAAGGATTGATTTCCTGCTCATAGTTCATGCCTTCACAGGTAAACTCTGTCCTCCCCTTAGGCAGAGAGAGCCAGAGCTGGCCAGCTCAGTCACTACCAGTGTGCCTGTCAGGCAAGTGCTCTGTCCTGAAGTATGAACTCGGCTCACATCTCCTTGGCCAGTCCTGCTGTGTGGCCCCTTCTGACCCCATGAGGCTGGGAAGTGCACATGGCCAGAAGCCAAAAGCTAGAAACAAGTGAAGCACACGGCAGCCGCTATACTCATGTGCCTCCATCAGGCATGGCTCGATCCAGGAGCTCCCAGGTTTCTCAACAGTCTCTACCCCTCAGCTCTGCTTCCTCATGTGATGTCTTCACCTCAGGCCAAATGTTCTCTCCTGCTGCCACCAGCAGCTCCAGGCTTGGTTTCTACTAGCTCTGTAATCCTAGCAAAATGGATCAAGTAAGCCTGGAGACCAAGGCCTGTAATCTCAGCTACTCAGGAAGCTAAGGAAAGAGGATCAAGATTTCAAGACCAGCCTGGGTGACTTGTCTTAAAATGAGTCCTTGTCTCAAAATAGGAAAAGTAAAAAGGGGGCTAGAGATGTAGCTAGCTCAGTGGTAGAGGACTTGCCTAGCATGCACGAGGCCCTGGGTTCTGTGTCCAGCACCCATTGATAAGGAGGGTGGAAAAAGCATGAAGCAGCTGAAGTCACATGTCAGTCTTAACTGTACAGCAGCAGGAGGTGGAGGGCCATAGTGCTCCCTAGATCTGGGTTGGTCACCCACAAAGCTGCTGGGCCAGCGAAGCAGCAGGCACCCAGGCACCCATGGGTGCTTGCTGGGAGATTTTGCCTCGTTGGCTTCTTTGGCAGAGTGAGGTGAGCAGGGCTGGGTGGGATGGGCTAGAGAAGAATTGGGAGTCCAGAGTCTGACTTGCTTTCACCTCAGGCAGGTCTGGCTCATTCTGTTCCAGAGATTATGCCCTGCCCCCTCAGCCAAGATGAACAAGGCTGAGCAGGCAGTGGGCCCTGCACCCAGCAGGCAGTGGTCCCTGCACCCAGCAGGCAGTGGTCCCCACAGCCACAGAAGGGTGTGGCTGTGAAACCGCCTTCCTTTCCGAGTGGTCCATAGCAATTCTGGCCAGCCTTGGATGAGGAGCTGCCTCCCACACCTGCTCCCTGGTCCTTGGTCACACTTGCAGCCCTCATGGGAACAGATGACGCACTTAGGGCCTCCTATTCTTTTTTCAGTCTCACAGATGCCTCCTCCTCCCTGAAGTCTCACCTTGCATTGTGCCCTCTGGGTGGAGGTCAGCCAGGAGAGGCCAGTGCCTGCCCTTTCCTAACCATGCATTTAGTCTTCTAGTTCCCAGCTTGAAATTGGCAACACCATGAAAAAGGGAAGGCCGATCCAGGCTTCATCAAGTGCCTACTGTGTAAAACAGGGAGCAGACATAGAGTAGCCAACTTCTCGGGATGTGTCACCGCCTTTTGTGCAGTGTCTCTAACTCCCCATCCAGCTGTCCTTTCTTTAAGCTTTATACCACCCTCCATCTATCCACCTGCTCCTAACCCATACTATACTCCCCAGTGGCTCAGCTCTTGCCTCCAACTTTGTGCCCTGCAAAATGGAGACAGTGAGGGCCTGTGTCTGCCCCAGGTCAGAGCCCTAGTCCTGAGTGTTCTTCTGCCCCACACCCCAGCTTGGACTTCTCTACCAGCTGGAGAGCTGAGCTGGCTCTCCGGGGAGCTGCACACAGCACCTGCAGCCTGCAGCTCCACAAAGGGTGTGAAAACCACAGCACACCTTGGCCAAGGGTCTGGGGTGCAGCAGGGGTGGGGCTGCCTACACGTGCAGGAGCTGTGGTTTTTCTTTCATGTGCCAGGCTGAGCCTCAAGCCCAGTCCCACTGTCACAACTACCAGTGTTCTAAAACTTTCCAGCCCTGTGTCTGACACTGAAGATACTCATGCACTCCCTTAGTCATCTCTCTGGATATCCTACTTTACAAACAAATCTGAGGAAGAGTCCAACAGGACTGACTGCCCCCAGCCTTCCCACTCAGCTCTGCTCCTGAAGCACAGAGAGCCAGACTTTTTCCTTGGGCCTTTAAGGGGAGCTCTGGGGGTTGAGGGCCAAGGTAGGGGCTTCCCATGAGCTTCAGGGCAGAGTCAGCCTCCACTGCCTACTTCCTCAACTCTGCCTGGTCTTGCAAACACCACACCATGTCTGAGGTGGGCACATTTGTGGGGAGAACCTACTGTTTTCAAGAAGAAAAGCACAAAAACAGGGAGAAGGCGGGGGGTGGGTGAAGCCCACGGGGGAAGGGAAGAGAGCCAAAGAAAGGAAAGGAAGGATGGAGAAAGGGAAGGGGAGGGGAGGGGAGAGGAAGGGAAGACAAAGGAAGGGGAGAAGAGGTGGCTCTTAGGTAATCCAACACTGTAGCTGGCTCCTGTCTTACTCTGGTGTCTGGGGAGGAGCCTTCAGAACACTGCTCATTGCTTCTTAGCTTCCCTAGCATTTCAGCAGTCTCTCTGAGAAATCACTACAAACAAGCTGACCTCCACTAACTTCCCAGGATAATAAAACAGGCCGATAGGGTAAGAGCAGGTGCAGGTTGCCCAGAGCACAGGAGCCAGTTCCTGGTGGCACCTTTGTGTCCCCTGCCCTCTGGGAGTGACACACAGAGGGTTGTATGGGCACTGTGTTCCACTCTCTGCCCCTGACACCTGAAACTTGATAAATATTTCTGGGTGCTTAAAAGGAAATCAAAAAAAAAAAAAAAAACGAGCAGCAGAAGCCAGAGAAAGAAATGTTGTTGGTGGGGCTGCTTTCTGAGACAAGGCTGAGTGGGTCCAAGCCTGGAAACCCCCTCAGTGCCCTAGAAGGGGATGCCCCACAGGTGCCTAGGCTGGAGGTGCAGGCCGGCTTCCCACGTCTACCCACCTGGGTCATGAACCCAGTCCTGCAAACCACAGATGGCAGGAAACTGACGGGCCGCAGACTGCCTGTGGCAGGGCCAAGCCAGGGTAGCTGAGCCAGGGCCGCCAAGCCATGCCTAATAATCCAGGTTAGGAAACACAGCACAGAGACTGGAAGTGACTTCTTCAGGCCACACTCAGGAGCCACCAGAGCTGGGGTTCAGACCTACATCCTTGGGCCCCTCAACATTTCCTACCCCCATGGGCACTGTGGGCTCACTTTCATCCCCTACCTGAGTGGGGGGCGGATGATAGGAGCAGCCTGCAGCCTGGACTTCTTAGGTACCTGGGGTGGCATTTTGGGGGTGCGGGGGGAGTTGGGCTTGGCATTTGTCACAACAGTGCCCTGAGCAGCAGCCTGAAACAGCCTCTTGACACTGACGGCAGGTACCCCATAAGTCTCCAGGGGAGGAGGCCAAAGCCTGTGCCTAAGAGGTGCTCTACTCCTGCATGCACACAATGAGCTCATGCAGACACACTCAGGCATGACAGTGAACACAGCACCCTTATGTACACACACACGCACACATGCACACACATGCTCACACTGAGACACTGTAAACATTGGGCTCAGAGGCCCACTCGGAGACCACAGACTTCTGGGCTCTTCACATCACAGCTGGACATTGTGTGGCACTGCCTGCTCACATCCAGCAGTAGGGGTGGCTCTATTGACAGTCAGTCTGCCTTGCTAGCTGGCCTGGGGTCCACTGTCGGCAGATGCAGGGGTCCTGACCACCCACTGGCGGAGGTAGCTACGCGGAGGCCCTCCATCACTCTCCACTGGGCTGCCGCACTCTGAGCCTGCAAAGCCGCTGTCAAAGGTGTCCATGTCCAGGCCCGGGGGTGAGCCCACCTCACTCTCAGAGCCCTCTCCTGGGGACCCATCTCCCCAGGGTGGTCCTGCTGCCCAGTCCCCTTCCTCAGCAAGGGGAAGCTTCAACCTGTCCAGGAGGTTGCTGGGTGAGCTGCCCAGCCCAAGGCCACCTCCTGAGACACAGCCACATGATAGGAGTGTTGTCCCTGTGACCAGGAGCAGGTCCTTTGCACTGGGGCCTGACTCTGGGCCAATGTCTAGGTTCAGAGCTGGGTAGCCATCATCCCCACAGGTACAAGCCCAGGTGCATGGACCCTCTGCATCCCCCACAGTCACTGTGTCGATGGACAGCAGGCCATATGGCCGTTCCTTCTCTTCACTGTAGACTGAGCCCCCTGGGCCAGCTGCTGAGGGGGCCATGCCCCAGTGGCCAGACTCAGACACCCCATCACACTCCAGCTGCTCTTCTAGACCCAGCAGTCCTGGGAACTCCAGTCCCTTGGCTGGATGTGGTGACAGGCAGTTGTCACGCATCTGTAGGACAGACGCTGCTGCGGGGCTCTGGGACAGTTCCAGGCTGGAGGCCGTGAAAGGGGTGGCCACCCATTTCTGTGAGAGAGAAACAGACAGTCACGGGGTGGGACAGGTGAGGGTGGGTGTGAACAGACAGAGCCAAAGACAGATGGACACAGAAAGGAGTCAAAATAAGAGAGGAGGACAAGACAGCAATAGAGAGATGAGACTTCAGGACTGGCCCAAGCCCCTGTCCGGTGGGTTCCCACAACTGTCCTTCCCTCTTAGGCCTGTGTCCCCACTTGCAGAAAGGGCTGTCTGCCCTCAGGAGCCTGTCCACTCCAGTGACAAATACTCCAACCAGGGGTGGGCTGGGTGCAGGAGCCAGGTCCCTAAGCTGGGGAATGTGGGACAGAAGGCCTGAGGTCTGACACATCCCTTACCCTGTCCCCTGCTGATACTTCCTGAAGCCAGTACTGCTTGTGTCCCTGCCATAGTGAACACTGGGCCAGGTCCGAGCCCTGCTTATAGTTGTGCCCTCAGTTTATAAGTTGAGCAATTGTGTAAATCAATAATGGGCCATGTGGGAAAGCCTTTGGGGGACGCTAAACTGAGACAGTGGCCCTGAAACCTTGGTGACCCTCTTGCCCCTCCCTACCAGGATCTGGTCAATGACAGGAAAGTTGCCTCCAGCAGACAGCAAGGACTGTTCCAGGGAGTGAGAGCCCCCCCAAAAAAGCATCTCAGAAACATAATGTGTGCCTAGCCTTGAATCACTTCTTATCTGTGTGGCCTTGCCCTCTCTGTGCCTCACTCAGAGCTGAGGACTGAGTGCACACCACATGAGAACAAGAAAAGATGAGATTTAGGGGAGAGAGAGGGTGGAGCTCATGTGGGGTGGAGACAGACTCCTGCTCGGCCTTGAGAGGGACATTGGTGGACTCTGAGCCTCCCCGTCCTCCAGGAAACCTTAGGGTTGGTGGGCACCTGTCGCAGAGGCTGCAGGACTGGGCACACTTTGCTCTGTGGGCACCCCCTGCTCTGTCTTCCAAGCCCAGCTGCTACAGGCGGCTGTCTCCTAACCCCACACCACATCCTCTCTTCAGTACCTCCCACCCTGTTGGGTGTTTGGCAGTTCTGGGCAGACACCCTGGGGTGGCAGCGGTGGCAATTGCACTTAGCAGAGAGAAGAGAGTCTTGCAGGAGGTGGGCAGGGAAAGGGGAGTCTTGCAGGAGGCGGGCAGGTCCTTTCCAGGACTCCCTCCCTACCACAAATCAAGGCCACCACAGGAAACCCCAAGCACCCAACCAGTGCCCTCAGAGACACCTGGCTCTCCCTCATCCAGAGTGATTCTAGGCTGGAAGTGCTTCATGCTAAGTCTGAGGCCAAGTCTGCACCTTGCAGAGTGGAGAAAATGAGAAATGAGGCCTGGTCTCAGGTCAGGTTGGGCCTTGATGTTTTGGGCCCACAGAATAGTCTGGGGTTTGGGGTAAAAGTTGGCCAGGGCCTCAAAGGTCAAGGTGGACTCACCTTGAAGTCCCCGCTGTGTTCCCTGTACAGGGGCTGGAAGAAACTCTTGGGGCTAGGCACTGGCGCCCATACCTTCTTCCACAGCCTGGGAGAAGAGAGGTTGGATGAGGCCCAGGCCAGCATCACTCCTGCAGTGGCAGGAACAACCTCCTGCTGCTGTGCTTAGACTTGGTTTCCACAACAGTGCCCCCCCCCACAAGCTTCCCGCACATGCTCCATTTCAGCTCTGCAGTCTACTTCGGGCTGGGTGCATGATGCCCCATTGGGCCTCAGCTTCCTCATCTACCATGAGTGGGGACAGAAGAGAGGAAGCTGGGGTAGGGCCTAGCACCAGCACTCAGTCTCTCCCCTCCAGATTCTCTGTCCCTGTCTCCGAGTGCTTCACGGAAAGAGAGCAAAATGAAAGGCACGTGCTGAGGCCAACGTTGTCACTTAGCCAGGGCTCTGCACACAGATGTCCCAACCACAATACTGCACCAGGGAAGTGCACTGGTTTGCTGATTTGAGTCTACAGAAGCCTCCCACATAAAGCAGATACCAGCCCAGCCTCCAGCTGAAGCAAGGGATTGGAGGGGGGTGATCACCCCTGGGACCTCAAAGTTTATTCCCTGGGCAAGGTCATAGCCAAGGTCCCTGCAAAGAACACAAGGCTTCTATCCTGCCTTTTCCAGTCAGCTGTGTGATTTTGAGCAAATTCCTTGACTGTTCTGTGTCTCAGTTTCCCCAGTTGTACCATGGGAGCATCTGCAGAGTGCTGAGCTCACAGGACTGTGGTAGGGGTGGAGTAAGAGCTCAGCCATGTGGTGCACACAAGCTGGTCAATAGTGTCACCACCAACATCGTGTCCCCTTGCCCTGAGTGGGTCTTGCTTGGAGGGCTAGTGGCCCAGGCTGACCCATTCTCTGCCTCCCTGATCCCCAGGCCTTACCTCCAAGGCACGTGGATCTTCAGACCCAGGAAAACCAGGACAGGGGCCAAGACAACCAGTAGGAACAGCAGCAGGCGAAGGTCCAAGCCTGCCTTGGGCTCTGCACAGAGAGCAAACTGTGGGTCTGACAGAAACATCTCCCAGAGACATGTAGGTGGGTGTGCTGGGGGTGGTGTGGTGTCATGGAAGGGTGGGAGGGAGCTGGGTTCTGATTCTGCCCCATCCTTTTGGTGTTTGGGTGTGCAGTGATTTCCCCAAAAGGCCCCTGTGTTAGAACTATGGTCCTAGCCTGGGGTGCTACTGGAAGGTGGTGGAGCCCTTAGAAGGTGGGGCCTTGTGGGAGGTGGGGTCACCTGGGGCACACTGAAGGGTTACTGGGATCCCAGCCCTTCCTTTTTGCTTGCTGGTCACCATGATGTAAATGGGCGTCCACCACATGCCCTGACCACGATGGCCTATGCCACACAGGCCTGACACAACCCTTTGAACCCGAGCTAAAACAGTCTTGTCCTCTATTAAGTTGATTGACTCAGGCATTTTATCAATGATAGAAATCTAATACCCCCAACCCAGGCCAGCGACGTCATCTTTCTGAGCCTTAGTTTTTTCATCTGTAAAATGGGGTAATGCTCTCACTTCAGAGTTAGTAACAGCCCCCCTCACAAATAACCCAGTGCATACCTCCCAGCTGTGCCAGACACCTCAGGGCTCAGGGAAACTAGAGCAGGACAAGATTTGATACCAGAATTAGGGTGTCCCCTAGCTTCACACTGACCTGAAGCTTGGGTCTGAAAGATGACAGGGTCACTCCACTCGCTCCAGGTCCCCTTGAAGGAGGTGCCAGTCTGGGGTGCTGCCCGCACTTGCAGCTGGTAGCTGGAGTCTTTGTGGAACTCTTCAGGGAGGAGGGAGACATGGCCCAAGTCCACTGAGATCAGCTTGGTCACCAGCCTCTGCCAGGACAGAAGGGTTACACTGGTCAGTGGTCACCCAGGCACATGTCCATCAATGGGGTGGGAGTTCCTCCTCTTCCATTGGAGTCGCCCAGGCAGGTGCAGCAGGGAGCAAGTATCCTTGACTAGAGCTGCCTGGGAGCAAGGATCTCTGTGCAGTTTTTCCCCCTCAGCTTCCCTGTCTGCAGTGGGAGGCAACGCCTGACTGTGTCTAGGAGCAGCTGTGGACACTCCCGCACACCATTAACCAGAAGCTCTCAGGCAACGGGCCCTGGGGGTGCTCCCCACTGACACACCAATCTCTGCCTCAGATGACATAGGACATGCTCAATAGTGGATCTTTTTGAAGTCCCAAATTATAGCCACCTTGTCAGTGGACTACTGTGGAAGTCTTCCTGAGAACATCCTAGATGATGGTCTTTATGGAAATCTTCAACCAGAATCGTTCTAATGGATTGATAGTTCTAGAAGCCTGAAGCTCTGTTCAAACAGTGGGCTACTCTAGAGACTGCCAGCTGAGCACTTGTAAGCAGCCTTCACATTTGAAACAAGTGGAAGGTTCTAAACCCTTCTTTTACTATGACTGGGCAAAAGAAGATTTTAGAACCTTCCATCCACAGTGGAACCTTCCACTGGGGTGGGACAGTGGAAGAGGAAGCAGGGACTGAGTAGAGAGATGGTCCTGCTCCAGGGAGGAGAGGAAACACTAAGTCTGAATCCCTGCCATGCTCAGAATCCCCCTCACCTGCTTGGAAATGTCGTCTGCCCTCCCTGCCCCTCCCCGCCCTCCTCATCCTTTCAGCTCACCATAGCCCAGGGGTCCCCCAGGTCCCAATACCACAGCTCATACTGCAGTTTTCCCCTCAGCGGGTAGAAGGTAGGGGCTTCGTAATCCGAGTGCCAGGAGACAACATAGTGTCCAGAGAAGGTCACGGTCACATTGAAAGGGGGAGCTGGCTTGACTGGAGGAAAACCAGAAAAAAGAAAACAGTAAGATAAGATCTGCTGAAAAAGGGAAGGGTCTGGAGAAGGAAGGGTACTTCCCGCTTTCTTCCATGAGCCCAGGATAAGCCACCCCAGCTGACTAAGCACAGCACTCCCTGATCACAATCCAAGTTTACTTAGACTAGATCCCCTGAAAAGTCAGGGGCAGGCAGGCCACAGGAACCCTGAGGCAGGTCTGGGGATTGTGGAGAAAGAATATTCCCAGGCTTAGAGGCTCGAGTCAGGACTTGCGCCCAGCCCACCTCAGCTGTGTCAGGCATACAGACAAATATTCTCTATGCTTTCTCAGAAGAAAAGAAAAACAAAAGCAAAAGCCAAAGCTGGAAATCCAGGTGGCTGCAGGAAGTCTCTCAGGGGTTAAAGTTAGCTCCTGATGCAAAAATGTCTATGCGACATGCCAGACAGGCTCCTCAGTCTTCAACTTCTGTTCTAAAGAATGTCCCTGTAGTACACAGAAATGGACAAATATACATAGGGACAGACAGACACAGAGGCACACGCACATACATGCACACATATTTGTTCATATACACATGTACACACATGCATATGCACACATGCACACACATGTACATATACATACACACACACATACATACCAAAGCTGGCTTCCAGGCTCTTCCCTTGTGCAACCCAGGTTCTGGGGATATCTACAGCCAGGTTCCCCACTAGGACTCTCCTGCTCCTAGGCCTCTCCCTCCCAGCTGGGGAGATTCCATGTAAGCTGACTGAGGCTCATCATGGGGTAGAATTCCAGAAGGTTGGGGTTAAGAAGTTCTTCACTCGGGACTGGAGAGATGGCTCAGCGGTTAAGAACACTGGCTGCTCTTGCAGAGGACCTGGGTTCGATTCCTAGCACCCACATGGTGGTTAACAACCGCCCATAACTTCAGTTACAGGGGATCCGACACCCTCTTCTGACCTCCACAGGCATTGCACAATATGGGTGCACCTACCTCCATGCAAGCAATACATTCATATGCATAATATAAAAATAACAAATAATATATATATTTTTAAAAGATCTTCACTCTACACAGCAAGCAGTTCCAGAGCTAAGATCCACTGCCATGCAGACAGAGCGGCTGAGCCAGGCCCCAACCCAGCGCCTTCCCAAGCCTCTGTTGCTTCTCTTGGACATTAATGCTCAAACTTCATATCAGCTCATCACATCTTAGTCAAAGGCAGAGCATTTGAAAAGCAGAACTCTAAGAACAGTTGGTTTTGATGGAGCAAGGAGAGCTCACTCAAAGGGCAGGGAAGTAGGGTTCAGCCCCAGGGCCCTCCTCAGCCTGCAGTCCATGGTACTCACTGTTCTCAGCCAGAACAAAGCTGCCACACTCCTGGGAGTTGTTGCCAGACTGGTCTGTCATGTTGACACTGAAAATGTCATCAGCCATGAAATGGAACACAGGCATGCGGCACGTGAACCATGCATGCGTGGTGTTGTAGCTGGACCTGCTCAGGCTGCAGGAGGTGACCTCGTCATCCAGCTCCCCATACTCGTCTTTCCTTTAGGGACAGAATGGCCAGTCATGGTTGGGGGTAGTGGGGCTCAGGGTAGGGCAGGTGCGGCGGCTATAGATGGGGCTAGGGGCCATGGTCCAACCAGCCCTGTCCCAGGGACAGTATCTCTTCCCTGCAACATCCAATGTGGACTGAGTCCAGACTCTGCTTGCATACCTCCAAAGGCCAGGAGCTCCCTGCCCCAATCAGGTGCTTACTACCTTACCTCCCTTGGACCAATCCTAAGTGTGTCTCTGTTAGTCACAGCTGGATTACTACCCCTCAGGAAGTGGAGGAGGGTCCCTTCCTCCCTTTCTGCACAACACCATTGAATACCATGGGTCTGTGCTGAGAGCCAAGCAAGCTTTCCTCCCTGATCTGTTGGATGTTCTAGGAACACTGTTCAGATAGGGTAGTGGCGAATGCTTTGGCTTTCTAACTCCTGCTAGGCAGAAAAGATGGTCTTTGGAATATATATAGGAGCCCATAGATACTTATTTCCTTCCTTCCTTACATGCCAGTGTCTGAACATCACCTGGTAGGACCAATATGGATGTGCAGACTTAGTTCTTTGCTAATTTTTCTGGAATAGGAATGTTGCTGTACAATATTCTTCAAGCCTCCAGCCTGGACCACTGTAATGGCTGTCTGGAGGTGTTCCTGCCTCGCCCACTGTCTCTGAAATCTGTCCTCTCCCTGTCATCTGCTGCCCTTCCGCACAAGCACAGGTGGCCCTCATCTGGCCCCCTTTGCTTACTGTTTTCCCTCACTCTGGCTCACTGCACTCCAGCCACACTCAGCCTGCTGTTCCTCAAACTCACAAGCTCTTTCTCTGCCAGGGCCTTTGACTGTGCTGTGCCAGCTGCCTAGATGCCCTTTCTCTAGCTGACTGGTTGTCTCTTCCCATCCAGAAAGGTCTGCCCTGGCCACCGCTGAATACCCCTGACTCCCCACCCTGCAGTCTTGAGCCTTGCAGGGTCCCGAGTCCCCACAACACATCTAGCGGGACTTAATAAGTTTGGAGTAAGTGAGCTGAACATGAGCCCATAAGGACCCACTGGCTGTGTGGCTACAGGCCAGCTGCTAAACCTCCCTGAACTTCAGCATCCTCATCTAGAACATGCTAAGAATAACTGTATCTTCATTCATGGCAAGGACACAGCACCTGCCATGCCTTGGAAGATCACAGGAACACTGGCCATCCCAGAGCCTCTAACCTAGGGAGGCCTTATGAAAGCAAGAAAATATAATGCATGGAATGGGACGGGTCAGCCATGTTCTCCCAGCTGTGTGCTCCAGGTGAGGTCTGCGTGCTCCTCTGCAAGACGGGGACATGGTTCCCAGCTCAGTCTTTCTGGGTGATATCACTGAGGGAAAGGGTGGCCCTTTGCTTGCTGTTAACGTCCCCGTGTACAGCACAGGTTAGCTTAGCCCAGAGCTCCACAGCCAGCCCTTCCACAGTCCACCAACCTCTCAGAGGAATAGCTCAGGGCCCAGGAGGTCACTTACCAGGTGAGAGTGAGTATGCTGGGTTGGAGGCCCTGCATCTCCAGGACACAGGTAACAGTCCACAGGAAGTCAGTGTAGCAGGTGAGGTCCAGGCAGCCCCAACCTGAGGGCATAGTGGGAAAGCCTTGGTGGGTGAAAGATAGTGGGGAGGCCTTGCAGGGGTATCTGGGGCTGAGGACAAGTTTTAGCAGAGTCATAGGCTGGGATAAAAGCCTAGAACATGGAGACTCTTGTCACCTAGCATTCCTTCTGAGTCCCAAACTTTCAGGGCTGGCCATGATGACAAGATCCTCTTATTGTAGAATCAGGCCCCATATCTGGTCCCTGGAATGGAGGTAGGGAATGGAGCTGCACTGATCTGTGCACCACCTGAGAGGGCACCCTGAGGCCAGGGAAAGTGGCAGTGGTTTACATACCCCCTGAGGTGGCAAGGACTCCTGAGGACCGGGAGAATGGCACTGGCCATGGTTCGAGCCCAGAGCCTCCACAGGAGGAGGAGTTCAGGGAGGAAGTGTGAGAAAGTGGGGGAGACCTTGGCAGTCTGCAGAAAAGTCTCTCCCTCAAATAGCCAGGATGTCAACCCCCTCCCCTGACCCCAGTCATTGCTCCACTTTCTGAAGGCAGGCATAGAGGGGCACAAGGCACTCCTGGCATCCCAGCCCATAGGAAGTAGAGGCAGGAAGATCTCCAGTTCAAGGCTAGCCTGGGCTGCACAACCAGATCCTATCTCAAAATAAAATAAACACTAACTAACTTCTGAATTAAAATTATGAAATGGATATGCAATTGTTGTCTAAGGTTTGTTCAGTGTTTGGGCACGCAAGCAGAGCCATTTTGAGTTTTTCTTTGTAAAACCACATGCCAGTGCCTCTGTTTTGTCTCCCCTCGACCCTAGAAATGCAGTTTACTTTAAGAGGATTTTTTTTCAATGCCTTCTTCCCTCTGTTGCCTGACTTACGAAGACTCATTCCTTCTGGGTTCCAACCTAGATTCCGAGGCTAGGCCAGCACTGTTTGGAGGAACACATCAAGGCTCCAAAGCTAGACCCCATTTTCTCTCTCTTTCTTTCTCTCTCTCTCTCTCTCTCTCTCTCTCTCTCGTTCTTGCTCTCACTCTCTTGATCTCTTTGGTCTTTTTGAAACAAGGTCTCCCTGTATCCCCAGCTGGCCTGGAACTCACTAGGTAGACCAGGCTAGCCTTGAACTCACAGACATCTGCCTGCCTTTGCCTCCCGAATGCTGGGATTAAAGGTGTGTGCCACCACGCCCGGCCCCCAGGTCTCTCTCTTGATCTAAACTGCTGAGTTCTGTGCCTAGGGAAAGCATCTTCCCAGCCATACACTTGACAGATATTGCTAATGGATCCCAGCACTCCATCCCAAGCTGGCCTCAGAATCCTTCTCAACGCAATTCTGCAGGCAGCTTCCACCAAATGTTATGGAAGCAGGGTCAGTGCTCAAGATGGCTGGGCTGAATGGGTAAAGGCACTTGGTGCCAAGTCGAAGACCTGAGTTCAATTTGCAGGACCCACATGGCAGAAGGAAAGAACTAATTTCTGCAAGTTGTTCTCTGAATTCCATGTGTACACCATGGCACACACACACACACACACACGCACAAAGAAAAGAAATATAATTTTTAAAAGTGATGGAAACAAGTCTTGCTGTGAGAGGCTTTCTCGGGGAGGCACATGCAGCCTGTCAGGGAGGCCCAGGTGGCCCACTCTCTGATCCTAGCTGGTTTCTTCAGGGTTCTAGGAACAGAGGAGGCACTGCCATGTCCAGACATGCTCAAGGTGCTGAGGGTTAGGCCTTGCCCCCAAACTTGGATTTGTGTGTGCATGCATGCACAGGGTGAGGATGGGAGTGTGTTCATGTGCGTATGCGTGAGTGCATTAATAATTAGCATGCAGATGTCTGGGGACACTAACTTGACAAAATAGGCCTTAACACAAATGACAGAATGTATGAATCCAGGGGGAAACCTTGGGAGGGTGCCAGTGGGGAAGGGGATATAAAGATGATTAAGATTGATTGAGATGTTTTGTATGAAATACACAAAAATTCAATAAAAATATTTTTAAAAATTAGCATGCATGTGTCAAATGTTAGGGATTGAACCCAGGGTTTTGTGCTCTCTAGGCAAGCACTTTTCTATCCTGGGCTACAGCCCTAGCTTGGATAGGACATGGGATGAGACCCTGGGGCAGGAGGAGCAGAGCCCACAGACTTCTGGGAGGTAGCTATACAAGCCAGTTGGCATTCAATGACTCAATGGCACTTGGGCTTCCCCTGGAGGTTACTGTGATGCACAAGAAATGACTGGAGGCACCCTAGCTAGGTGACCATGCCCCTGGACTTCAAACTGCCCTTGTGCTGCCCTAAGCTGGTGTCCCCAGCTGCCACACAGGCATTCTTCTGAGGTCAAGTCTGCACAGTGCACACTCCACATAGGGTAGCCACTCAGTACAGCATCAAGCTGGGAGTGTGACCATGCCTGTGATCCCTGCTCCAGGAAGGCTGCCCAGGGGGATTATGCCTACATACTCAGATCCCGTCTCAAAAGCTAAAAAATAAAAATAAATAAAAATAAGAAAGAATGAATGAATGAGGGCAGCACAGCAGGTGCTAAGATTTGGATGCACGTGTCCTCCCCAAAGTGCATAGGCCAACACTTGGGAGAAGAGGACAAGGTCGATGGAGTCCCTGGGCAGAGTTCTGAATGGGGCTATGATGTTATGAAGTACTGGAGGGGCCAGCCATTCATGGCTCCTTCCCACCCAATCCCCCTTCCACCGTAAGGAAAGAAGGCCCAGTGCTGTACTGGAAACAGACACTGGGACTTGCCAGCCACAGAGCTGGCTGTACCTTGACTCTGGAACTGACAGATACACACGTGATCTTGTGTGAGGGTGGGTGTACATAAGCACACATGCACATGGAGGCCGGAAGTTGACACTGGATGTCTTCTACCTCCACCTTACTTACTTGGTTTTTAATTTTTATTTTATGTGTATGAGTGTTTTGCCTACATGTATGTAAGTGCAATGCCCACGGATGCCAGGAGTTCCCCTGGAACTAAAATTAAGGATGATTGTTAGCCACCATATGGATGTTGGGAATTGAACCCGAATCCTCTGCAAAAGCAGCCAGTGCTCTTAACCACTGAGCCATCGCTCCAACTTCCTCCACCTTACTTTTGGGACAGGATCTCTCACTAAACCTGGAGCTTGTCTATTTGACTAGACTGACTGTCCAGAAAGCCCCTATGATCCACCTGTTTCTGCCTCCCCAGTGTTGGGATTACAGGTGAATTCTACTGTGCTCAGCTTTTTACATGGGTGCTGCAGACCGAGCTCAGGTGCTCAAGCTTGAGCACCCAACAAGCACTTTACAGACTGAGCCATTGGCCCAGCCCCACACACTTGTTCTTTGCTTTGTCTTAGCAGTGTGAAGGGACAGAGGCAGACTACAAGAGTCAGGCAGCTATCCCAACTCAGACACTTCCCATCAGGGTGGCCATGTGGCCCTGTGTCCTCCCTCAGTCTCAGTTTCCTCCACTGAAAACTGTATGAATTGGAAGCACAAAGCCCAGGAGACACAGGCAAAGGGGTGATGTGCCCACCTCAGTGAGTGACAGAGGCTTGTTCTCCACTCCCACGTGTGTGAGGCATGTCAGGGATTTCCAGAAACAGTCATGATGTCAATACCAGAAAGGGAAAATAAAAGTCGGGCATCTGTTTCCTGTGGGAGCTATTTGAGACACTGGGTCTTTTCGGTAAAAACCAGAGTAATGCTGCTGATTCAGCAGCTTCCCGAGCTCTCTCGCCTCTGTCTCCACCTCCCCTTCCCCAAGGCTGCTGAGGGTCCATGATCAAATGGAAAAGCATCTCATAAAAAGGAGTGAAGTTTAGACCAAGAGCAGGACTTCCTCCCTGGGAGGGCAGGGAGCCTTTCTGTTTAATGGAGCTGGGTTCTTCTGTAAATGGAGAACAAGTCACTGAATTTCAGTATGAAATGAATGGATGCAGTAGAATCTGGGTCAGTGACTGGCAGCCATGACCAGTAGTCCACAAGGCCAGCCAGCCTCTGCTCAGCTTTGTGGGGGGGGTCCCTACTTCCCCCTGAGGGTGAGACTTACCACTCTGGAGGATCAATAGGAACAAGGCAGTGGCCAGGCACCACAGCATGCTTCAATCAAGACTGCAAGAGAAGAACAATGTGGCATGAGCCGGCCTGGGCTGCCCTGAGCAGCCGCACCATCCAGATCCCCTACAGCCTCCAAAGAACCCATCCAAGCCTGGCTCATAAAGGAGCTCCCTGTTGAATACTGGGGATGAGGTTAGCTCACAGTGAGGCTTCTAACTCTAGCAGGAAGCCCAGGCTATCACCCAGGAGTACACTGAGAAAACCAGGCCACCAAACAAAGCTTCCCAGAGCCCCTGACTGGCTGAGATAGATGGAGGGCTCAGTAGAACAGAGGGAGCAGTGTTGCTGTGGGTAGAAGAGGAGCTACAGGCAATCAATGCCAGGCTCCTGCCCTTTGCCTGTTGCTCCTAGCAACTTTGGGTCTCTTTGGGGGAAGGGCTGGCCTAGTAGGACCACCTGCCTAAGCTCAAGAGCCCAGCCCAGGCTCAGGAGCCCTGCCTAGGCCAGCTCCCTTAGGGTAGAGCTGTGACTGGTAGGGTAGAGCTGTGTCTTTGAGGACAGCAGGGGTCAAAACCCATAGCTTTTCCCAGATGCCATCCTAGCCCCACAATGAGACAACCCCTCACCTGGGGTTCCCCAGATCCAACAGTGCTTTAGTAACCTCTCTGACTGTCACCAAAGAAGCAGGGGGAGAAGTGAGGTCCAGCTGGCCAGCTGTGTGGCTCCTGGCAGCCCCTTGCCATCTCTGAGCCTATAAAGTAGAAGCAGCGGAGGTGCCTCCAAAGGAGGTGCTGGAAGAGTACAAAGTGTGCACTGTGCCACAGGACACACACAGTCGATCACTCAACAGTAGAATGCCAAGGATCATCTACCCAAGGGCTACCAAGATGCCTCACTTTCAAAATATCGACTGTGCCTGTGCATTGCATGTGTGATTATTTATTTAATGTTTTCGTATAAATGGACTTAAACCTTTGTTCCAACCTCAGCCTAAAAAATACCATTCACAGTTATATTTTTTTCCTCAGGGCTATGTTTGCTTCCTTCCTTTCCCTGCTCTTTTAAGAAAATGTCCTACTATGTTAGCAAGACTGGCCTTGGACTTGTGAATCTCCTGCCCCAGCCTCCTTGCTCCTAGGATTCTAAGAATGTACCACTATATCAGGTTTTATGTATTTTTTTCCGGACACACTTTAAAGTGAATAACATTGCTATTAGAATAAAATGATGGTATGGGAAACATCAGTAACCTCATTTGAGGAACACTGATCCTGGGTGGCTCTGGCCCTTCACAAGTCTTGTGGTATGGTTTGACTGTGTTCCCCAAAGTTTGTGTATTGGAAGCTTAATCCCCAAAGTCACATGTTAATAGCATTTGGAGGTAATCAAGATTAACTGAAGTCATGAAGGTGGGGACCCCATGATGGCTTTAGTAACTTTAAGAAAAATATTTTATTTATTTTTGTCTTAGGTGTATGAATGTTTTCTCTGAAAGCATGTTAAGTGAATCACATGTGTGCCTGGTGACTGCAGAGGCCAGAAGAGGGAACTAGAATTTGGGGTAGTTGCTAGCTGCCAAGTGGTTGCTGGGAACCAAACTGGAGTCCTCTGTAAGAGCAGATGGTGCTCTTAACCACTGAGCCATCTCTCTAGCCCCAAAATTAGTAACTTTTAAAGAAGAGCAGACCTGGGGAAAGAGCTCAGTAGTAGAGAATTTGCCTAGCATGTGTGAGGAAAAGGGAAGGGGAGAGCAGGGGACAAGCAGAAAGGAAGGAAGAGACACCAAAGCTAGCTCAGCTGTGCCTCCCCATGTAAGCCCCTCCACCATGCTGTGCTGGGCATGTGGCCTTCACCCAATGCTGAGCAGGTGTGCACATGCCTTCAGACTTCCCAGCCTCTAGACCCTGAGCCAAGTGAACCTCCTTATCTGCTTCGCAGTCTTGGGTGTTTTGTTATAGCAGCAGAGTAGACTAAACTGCCCTGTTATCACACTCTGACCACAGCAGGGTGCCTCCAAGCCTGCCCTTCCCTATTGTGTCACATCTGTGACCCCATCCTGGGGCCAGTAGAGTTCTGCTTGTGTCTCACCTCAGTCATAGGAAAAGCAGAAGTTCTTCTGTCCTTTGCCAAGAGCCATCTTCCCTCCTCCACAGCTTTGCCAAGCTACAGGCTCTGCATGGGGAGCAGACAGCCTGTCGCTGTGCCTGCCTGGAGCGACAGTCTCATGACATGCTCCCTAAATCACAGCCCCTCTGTATGGTCCACAGAGCAGGCATCTGAGCCAAGCCTGGTCAAGCCAAGTGCCTTGTCTGTCCCCTCCTCATACCCTGCAACAGTCACCAATTTGTGCAGGACACATCCCAGGGCAGCTGGTAGCAGCTGTCCCGGGCTTATCTCTAGAACCCTGGCATGGGTGCTTTCCTGGGTACCTACTGAATGTGTAGCCACCTTTATCACCTCTTAGAGATAGCCCAACTGGAGAGGGTGAGAGTGCTGAGTTAGAGACACCGAGGGACCCCAAATGTACTCCTTACTTTTTGTCACCATGACCAGCATACCTGGCAGAAGTAACCTAAAAGAAAGATTTATTTGGGTTCACAGTTTCAGAGGGCTCAGTCTGTCATGGTAGAGAGGGTGAGGGAGCAACTCAGGCATGGTGACAGGAGTATGTGGCAAAGGCAGTTCATATCATGATGGGCCAGGAAGCAGAGAGTGAAGTGGGAACCAGGGTGGGTACAATCACCACCTGCAAAGGCCTATCCCTAGTGACCACTTCCAGAGATCTACTTCCTGCAGCTACTCTCTACCTTCCCCAAAAGCACCACCAACTGGGGGCAGAGCATTTAACACAAGAGCTTGTGAGGGACACTTTAAAATTTAACCATAATGGCAGAGCCTCATTTGAGGCTGGATCAAGCTGTATTTGGTGTACACATCTGAACATTTCATTTACATGAGCCCCAAATGTCCCTATTTTCCTCCCATTGTGCTATTATATTTCTGTTGCTTCTACCAAAGAGGAATGGTTGAGGGATCCAGTGTCAGCAGCCAGCTTGTCCCTGATCCTTCTGCTCTCTGGCCTCAGTTGCTGTCTCTGAAATGGGGACATTCTACCCTTGCATCTCACAGCTAAAAGCATTCAGGGAGGAGGCAGGTGGCAGGTGTGATCAGTCCTCAGCTGCTGTCTGCATGGCCCAGCCTCTCTGAGCACAGCCCAGTACCCTGCTGCCTCTGCACAATCTGAGTCCTCTCCCTGAACACAGTCTCTCCCACCCCCAGCACCTAACCTTCATGGTCCACCTGCTCTATCCTTGATGCAGTGCTGGAATATTTCAAAACCTCTGTTATTCACGTATCAACTCCAGGGTTACTATGGTGCTACATCTACTTACTGTGTATCTTTACCTTGCCCCCTCCCTTTTCTTTTTCACTTCAATAAACGTGTCTCAAAAGAAAATATGTTATTATTTTCCAAAACTAGGATAAAACAGAGAGGCACTGGGCACCCTGCTGGGTAAGAAGAGCATACAGCATCCAGTACATATCTCGTGTTTCTTTTTCTTTCTTTCTCTCTTCTCTTGTTTTTTTAAGATAGGGTCTCCCTGTAGCCCCAACTGACTTTGAATTGCTAGTCAAGCTCGCCTCAGTCTCACAGAGATTCACCTGCTTCTGCCTCCTGAGTGCTGGGATTCAAGGTATGCACCACCAAACCGCTAGTGTTTCTTTTTCAGTCATGTTGATTTATTTTGTGTGTCTGTGTCTGGGTGCACACACTATAGCACACATATGAAGGTCAGAGGACAACCTATGAGAGTTGGTTCTTTCCTTCCATCGTGTGGGTCCCAGGAATTGAAATTCAGGTCATCAGGCTAAGCACCTTTACCTGCTGAGCTATCTCATCATCCCATATGTTTCTTAAATCAATCAACTTACCATAAAACTAACCAACCACCATAAGATGTAAAAGCTGATAGAAAAAAGCAAAAGATTGCAGGAGTTGGAATCTAGTCTGTCTTTCTTTAAAAGATGGGGCAAGGTGTCAGGAGTGTTGAGGATGGGCCAGCACCCAATGGCAATACTGGTTCCCTACTGCGTTGGGTAAGCTCCTTTGCAGGATGACAGCTGGGAGGTCACCCTCCCACTCTGTGGTCTGAGGACATGTCTCAGTTCAAGGGAAGAGCGACCTCAGTGATGAAGGTTTTCTCCTCACCCCCAGCACCTTACTCTTACCATCCTTCTGGCCTCTTTGCCCTAAACCCACCCACTGTGGTCTCCCCACTCAAGCTGACTTCTTGAATACAGAAGAGATTCACAAGATGTGCAGGAGGAGCCCTAAGAATGGGAACCTCTGCAAACCCCAGCAGAGGACAGCACCTGATGTCTCCCACATCCCAGCTGTATGTCGTTGGGCAGGTGACCTGCCTCCCTGATTCTGTATTCTCTTCTATCAATGGAGGTTGGGGTGTTAGCTGAGGTTCATTTTGAGTGCTTAACACATTATCTCATGGGGAGCCCTATTGCAATTTAATGTACCAGGCTCTGGAGATAGGGGTGGAACCATTCAGACTTAGAGCTGGTCAAATTCAAACTTGTGGGGAAGTAGAGAAACTCAGGGGTAGGAAATCAGACTGAAGTAAGGACTTAGAGAGTGCTTCTCAGACAGCAGAGAAATGCAAATCAAACCACAACATAGCACTGACTTTATCAGATCACTGATGGCAGCACATGCTACTGCAAATCTGACATACGGGAACTGTCACTCGTGGCCCGGGAAATGTGAAATGATATCACTGGTCCAGAAAATAGTTTGGCATGATCTAATGAGGCAGATGGGAGCTTCCCTAAGAGCCAGTCAAGTCATCCTGCCACCGGGAAAGAACTCTTCCAAAGCTTCAGAAGGGTTTGTAGCCACAACAGGTGTGATAGTGAAGAACTGAAGCAAACTGTGGAGAACACGGCGCTGCTATGGCCCAGCATGGAAATGACACTTCCCACAGCCCACAACAGAACAGGTGATTCAGATATAATGTGGACAGAAAAGGTATCAGGAAAGAACAGGCACAATGGCACCATCCCTGTCTCACTTGGAGCTTCAGGACAATTTTACATGTTAAGTGGGCAGACATCTGTCACGTGATGTGAAGGATAAAGGTTGAATTTTGAATAGTGTAGAAAAGGAGGGTATGGGGAGGAGTTTCCAGGGGTCTCCACATTTTGTCAGAGCTGAGTGATGTCACCACGGGCGCTGGTTACATTATCAATGCTTTTCCCTATGTCTAAACCAATCCCGGAATTTTAAGTGTGAGTGAATCTTTGGTGTGAAAGAACACGTGGAGCCTTGGCATGATGGAGGGGCTATTGTCAGAATGAGGCTCCTCTGAGAGCCACTGCAAAGGTCCAGATAACCAGGGGCGGCCTGGTAAGAGAGCAAAGATAGCTGAGAGGTAAACCGGCTGAGAGGGAAGACGGCTGAGGGAAGACGGCCGAGAGGGAAGATGGCCGAGAGGGATGACGGCTGAGGGAAGATGGCCGAGAGGGAAGACGGCCGAGAGGGAAGACGGCCGAGAGGGAAGACAGCCGAGAGGGAAGACGGCCGAGAGGGAAGACAGCCGAGAGGGATGACGGCTGAGGGAAGATGGCCGAGAGGGAAGACGGCCGAGAGGGAAGACGGCCGAGAGGGAAGATGGCCGAGAGGGAAGATGGCCGAGAGGGATGACGGCTGAGGGAAGACGGCCGAGAGGGAAGACGGCCGAGAGGGATGACGGCCAAGAGGGAAGACGGCTAAGGCCTTCCCCTGTTCTTCTACAGTGCTCTCCCAAGTTACTGAAAATGGGCACCAAGCCATGAAGCCTGCCATAAAGCACCTGTAACAGGCTGAGAGACCAAGAAGAGCTTTTAATAGCATCACTGAGATGAGGGAAGAGCTTGGGTCTCAGTAAGTGTTCAGTCACTCAGCAAAGGCTGAGAAGGGAAATTTGGAATAGCCCGGACTCTGTTTCAGGATCTGCCCTTGTGCAGCCCATCTGTTGGAAGAGAATTAAAACCGCCCAGAAAGCATTAGCTTCATTTAAAGCTGTATGTCTTCATAGTGCCCAGCATTCGAATTAAAATGACAGGACCAGCTAGAAACAGTGCCAGTAAGGCAGAGAAAGAGGTAACAGAAACATGCACGGGAATTCAGAGCCCAGCACTGCAGACATCATTTAAATCTCTGATTTCAGTCTTTAATGAGAGAGAGAGAGAGAGAGAGAGAGAGAGAATTCTACTAGTTTTATTTAAAAAATGAAATCCTGTGACTGAAAAAAAACCATATAACTGGAATGTATAGGAGCCAAAGAGATAGTTCAGCAACAGATTGGAAACATCAATGAGCGGATTTACAAGCTGGAAGATCGCTCAGCAAAAATTAGAGTGCAGAACACAGATGGAAAAGCTTCACACACACAGAAAAGAACAAAAGAGACACCTGCAGCATTGTGGAGATCCTCCCGTCCACCCTCATTGTCCATGAGCCTAGGAGGAAACCTTTCCATAGCCACCATTCAATATGATGCTAAGTGTGAGATTTTCATGGATTCATTTATCATATTCACTCGCCTTCATTTTTAAAGAATATGTATCTTTTATGTATAGTTATGAAAATTACATATTAGTTTTTCCTTTTTAATGGGGTTATTTGTTAGTTTTTTGAGACAGAATACACTATGTAGTCCAGGATGACTCTTACTGTCAGCCTGGCTGGATTCATGAAGACCCAGGCAATACCAAAGCACACTCAGGTACCTGTGGGGATGCTTTAGAGATTAGTTCATCCTTGGCTATGGCCTGCTGAAGGAATCACTTCCTTGGTGGATGCATGATATGGGAGAATTGTTGGGATATGGGAAAGTAGGAGGAGGGGCCTGGTTGGAGGAAGCAGGACACTGGAGGTGTGTCCTAGGGTCTGTTTCCTGCCCTGGCCACCTCCTATATTCCCTTTTCTGTCCTTTTCTCTACTGTCTGGTCACCATGCTACAAGCTGCTCCTCCCAGGTGCCCTCCCCACCATGCTAGAATAACACCTCTGCAACCATGAGCCAAAACATATCTTTCTCTCTTTAAATTGCTTCTGCCGGATATTCTGTCATGAGACCAAGAAAAGGAATTAAGTTAATAAAGAGAAGAGAGAGACTAAGTCAGAAGTCACAGGACAGCTACTGGCTAAGTTGGCCTGGAACTTTCTATTTAGATCAGGCTAGCCTCAGACTCAAAGATATCCACCTGCCTCTGCTTCCTGAGTGCTAGGATTAAAGGGGTGTGTCACCATGCCCAGGCTGGCTAAGAATTTTTCCAAATGAACAAAAGACACTGAGCCAAGGATTCAAAAAAGTTCTACAAATCCCCAAAAGGATAAATTTGAATAAAACCCATCTAAGCACATCATAGGAAAACAAAAATTTTCTTTTTCTTCTCCTGCTCTTCCTTGTCTTCTTTTTCCTCCTCTTCCTCCCTTCTTTCCTCTTCATCATCATCTCATTCTTTTACACAGGGTCTTATTCAGCCCAGGTGGACCTCAAGATCATGTAGCTATGTAATTGAGGATGACCTTGAATTTCTGATCCACCTTCCTTGGCCTCCTGAGTGCTGGGATTATAGGTGTGTACCACTGCACTAGTTTATACAGTGCTGGGGATCAAACCTAGTGTTTCATGCATGCTAGGCAGGCACTATACCCACTGAGCTACATTCCTCAGCCCTAGAAAAGCTATATTTAAAAATTAAAGACAATAGCTGGGTGTGGTGACACACACTTTTAATCCCAGCACTTGGGAGGCAGAGGGAGGACGATTTCTTTGAGATGAAGTCAAGCCTGGTCTACATAGGGAGTTAAAGGCTAGCTGGGGCTACAGGGAGACCTTGTCTAAAAAAAACACAAACAGAATTAAAGACAAAGATATACTAAAAGTACTGCAGAAGGGAAAAATTGTTTTACCCTCAAAGAGGAAATAAGATGACTGATAGCTGACATTCTGCAGAAATGACAGAAGACAGAAAACAATGTAATTAAGTAGAAGAAGAAAAAAAGAGTTCCAGATTAGATGAGAAGGAAATTATTTCCCTTTTCATGTCATATATTCTTGTGTATACAAAATAACATAAATTCACAAGAAGGTTATGCTTCCCTGCATCAAGCTCAGTGGAGAACCACCCTGAGTTCCATAGAATGCAGCTGCCATAGACATGTGGGATTTAACTGAAAGCCTAGAAATAAGCTCATGCATTTATGATCAATTGATTTTTAAATACAGGTTCTCACTATTAGCCAAGGCTGGCCTCAAAATTAATGATAAAAGCATTAATTTAAGGTTGAGCCTTAAAAACACCAAGCATGAATGCTATAGTCTCTCAGATAAGCAAAAAGGTTGTCAAGAAAGAGCAGTAAGTAAGACAATGGCAAATACAGGGTAAGTTAGGGTTTTTTTTTTGTCTTTTTGAGACAGGGTCTTCTTTGTAGCCCTAGCTGTCCTGGAACTCACTATGTAGACCAGGCTGGCCTCGAACTCACAAAGATCCTCCTGCCTCTGCCTCCCAAGTGCTGGGATTAAAGGTGTGTGCCACCACACCTGGCCAAGGTAAGATTTTTTAAAACAAGATAAAGTCTTGCTATGTAGCCCAGGCTGGCCCAGAACTCCTGGGCTCAAGTGATCCTTCTGCTTTAGTTTCCCAAGCAGCTGGGGCTGCAGGCACACACCACAATGCCTGGATGAGAATAACAATAATTTTCAAAAGTTGATTATTTTATAAAGAGGAAAGAAGGAACAAGAACAGGTAAAATAAAAAAAATCACAAGACAAAGATAAGCAGATTGTAGGTGTAATCCCAAACACCAGCACTTCTAATAGGTAAGGTGAACTAGACATGATCCTTGAAAGTCTGTGATCTACTTCACACTGTTTATTGAATAAAGGAGAAACTTTATATGATCATTTAATAGGTTCAGAAAACATAATAAATTGAGACACCCATTTACTATTTTGAAAACTTGTCAGAAAATATAATTCTTTGGGGCTGGAGAGATGGCTCAGCGGGTAAGAACACTGACTGCTCTTGGAGAGGACCCGGGTTTGATTCCCCGCACCCATATAGCGGCTATGAACCGTCCTTAACTCCAGTTCCAGGGGAATCTGAAGCCCTCTTCTGACCTCCATGGCATTGCATGACCCGGGTGCACTCACATACATGCAGGCAATACACAGACACATAAAATAAAAATAATAAATTTTAAAAAAGAAAATTCCAGGAATGGAGGGATATTCTTTACTCTGCCAAAGGATTTACACACACACACACACACACACACACACACACACACACACACACTATACAGAGCTCACAGTGTCCTTAAGGTCAAATAGTGAACACTTTTTTGAGTCAGGGTCTTGTTATGTTCCCCAACTGTCCCAGAAACCTGATCCTCCTGCCTCAGCCTCCTGAGTGATGAGATTACAGGTGTGTGCCAACATGCTCAACTCAAATATTGAACACTTTCTTTTTTGAGAGCAAGGGAAAAACCCCAAGAATGCCTTTTGTTCAATATGTCTTAATTAATACAATAAAGCAATAACAAAATACACTTATAAAGATTAGAAAACTAGGGGCTAGAGAGATGGTTCAGTGGTTAAGAGCACTGGCTACTCTTGCAGAGGACCCAGGTTCAGTTCCCAGAACCCACATAATGGCTAACAACCATCCAAAACTCCAGTTCCAGGGGAATCGGATGCCTCCTTCTGGCCTTTATGGGCATTGCACACACATGATGCACTTACATACATGCAGGCAAAACACTCATACACAACTCTAAGTACCTGCAATGGTATAAGGAGAGCACATAGAAAAGTCCAGGTACTCCACAGACAAACTATTTGGTGACAATTGTTAAGAGAATTGGAGATGACAGCAGAGCAAAAATTTATTGTATTTCCAAAAATCAATAAAGTGGACATGCTCTTACACTATGAAAAATGAGAGGCTCAAGTACCTAAAATCAGAAATTATTGTATCATTACTATTGATACCATAGAAATAAAAGTATATGAACAATAATGTGCAAACAGGATGGATAACCTTGAATAAATCAATAAATTCCCAGAGACATGCAAGGCTGATGCATAAGAAAAGGGAGAACAGGAATAGACATGTAACTAGTAAAGAGACTGGATCCTAACTAACAGCCTCCCAATTAGGAAAAGCCCAAGGACTTGATGACTTCACTAGCGAATTCTACCAAACATTTAAGAATGCTGGACACCAATCCTTAAATGTGTACAAGGAATTGAAGAGGGAGGGAACACTTCCAAACTCATTTTATAAGACCTTAATGTTAAGCCACAAAAAGATGCAAAGATGAATATATTTGCAAAAATCCTCAACAAAATACTAGCAAACCAAACTTGACAGTAAATTAAAAGAATCATAATCCATGATCAAGTGGGACTTCTCCCTGGAATGCAAGGATGGTTCAAATTACAGCAATCAATTAATATAACACATTAACAAAATGAATTAACAAATGACAGAAGCCACATGATCATCTTGCTTGGTGGAGAAAAAGCATTTGGCAAGATTAAATACCCTTCAAAGAGCTGGGCATGGTGGTGTGTGCCTGTAATCCTAGCACTCAGGAACCTGAGGCAGAAGGATTGACGTGAGTTTGAGGAATACCCCAGGCTATATAGTAAGCACTTGGCTAGCCAGGGATGGGTGCATAGTGAGACCCTATCTCAAAATAAAACAAATAAAAATAAAACCTCCACAAACCAGAAATGGAAATTATCTCAACATAAGGATGGTCATATCTGGTGTTTGTTGTTTGTTGATTTTTGTTGTTGTTGTTGATTGTTTTTATTTTTCTTTTCTTTTTTTTTGAGATAGGGTCTCCCTGTAGCTCCAACTGGCCTGGAACTCACTATGTAGACCAGGCTGGCCTCAATCTCACAAAGATCAACTTGTCTCTGCCTTTTAAGTGCTGAAATCAAAGGCATGCGCCGCTATGCCTGGCTATGAAGGCCTTGTCTGAAAGTCCACAGCTAACATATTTAACAGAAGAAAACTGAAAAGTTTTTCTCTGAGATCAGAAATGAGGCAAGGAGGTTCACTCTTGCCATGTTCATTCAACATAATACTGGAATTCCTAGCCAGATCAATTAGGCAAGAAGAAGAAATAGAAGGCACTTAAAAAGAATGAAGCAAATCATCTCTGTTTGAAAGTAACATGATCTTACATAGAGAAAACCCTCAAGATTTCACACCAAAAAACTTGGAATGAACACAGGAATTCAGTAGAGTCGAAGAATATAAGACCAAGACTCAAATGTTAGTTGCATTTTTCTACGTACAAACAATAAATAATCAAAAAGGAGATTAAGAAAACAATTCCAATAATAATAGCATCAAAAACAATAAAACACTTTACTTGAAGAAATGGAAACCATTATTGAAAAACATTAAAGAAACAAAAATGAATAGAAAGACATTCTGTCTTCATGGATTGAAAGACAATATTGTTAAGATGTCAATATTGCCCAAAGCAAACTCTAGATTTAACGCAATTCCTACCAAACACCAAGGGTATATTTTTTTTTAGAAATAGAAAAATCCATCTTAGAATTCCTGTGGAACCTTGAAGTAACCTGAATAGTCAGCCTAGAGAAGGAATAACAAAGCTGGGAGCCTCCCTGATGTCAAAATATGTCTCAAACTATAGTAATCAAAGCAACATATGGTGGAATAAATATGGACATACAGAGCAACAGTAAAGAATAGAGATCCCAAAACAAGCCTCATGAGATGATCAAATGATCTTCTATTGGGGTGCCATGACTGCAGGTGAAAGGAAAGAACTTCAAGAAATAGTGTTGGTCTGGGTGTGGTGGTGCACACCTGGAATCCTGCACTAGAGAGGTGGAGGCAGGAGCATCAGGAGTTCAGACTCATCCTTAACTACCTAGTGAATTTGAGGACAGCCTGGGGTACATGAGAACCTGTTTAAAACAAACAAACAAGCAAGAAAAGAAAATAAATTATGTTGGGAAAACTGAATATCCACATGCAAAAAATGGAATTGAACTCATATACAAAAATGAACTCAAAGTGTGTTGGTGATCTAAAACTATAAATGTCCTAGAAGAAAGCATATGGCAAATGTCTGTGACATTACCATGGCAATGGGCTCTTGGGTGTGATAACAGAAGCTTAGGCAACCAAAGCAAAAATAGACAAACTTTAAGCAGCAAAGGTAGTCAGTAGAAGAGGAAAGTATTCCTAAACCAGACATCAGATCATTAGACAAGGGCTTAGGATCCAGAATATAAAGAAGGATGCTACAACTTAATACCATTCCCAGTAACCCAATGTTAACATGCACCAAGGACTGGAACAGATATTTCTCCTAAGAAGTTAAAAAATGGCCAACAGACAGGCAGGCAGACAGACACAGACACAGCTACACACACACACACACACACACACACGCACACATACACACACACACACACACAAAGTAAAAAATTAAATTTTTTTTCTAAATATAATTTGGGGCTGGAGAGATGACTCAGTGGTTGAGAGCACTGGCTGCTCTTGCAGAGGACCAAGGGTTTGGTTCCCAGCACCCAGATGGTGGCTAATAAGCATCCCTAACTCCAGTTCCAGGGGATTCAACACCCTCTTCTGGCCTTTTCAGGCATTGCATGATGGGCATACTTACAAACATACAAGCAGAATACTCATACACATAAATAAAAATAAATACACGAATAAAAATCTTTTTAAAATGGCCAACAAGCACTTTAAAAAGATAACATCACTCATTGATCACCAGGAAAATGAAAATCAAAACCACAGTGAAGGTCACTTCATACTTGACACAATGGCCACTGCTTAAGTAAAATAAGGGCCGGGCATGGTGGTGCACGCCTTTAATCCCAGCACTCCAGAGGCAGAAGCAGGCAGATCTCTGAGTTCAAGGCCAGCCTGGTCTACATAGTGAGTTCCAGGACAGCTGGGGCTATAGGGAGACACTGTCTCAAAAAGACCAAAAAAAAAAAAAGTAAAATAAAATAACTAGTATTAGCAAAACATGTGGAGAAAGTGAAATGCTTCTGCATGTTTGGTAGGATTTTAAATTAGTGCAATTTAAAAAATAGAAATAGCAAATATATATCCAAAATAGTTTAAAGTGACATCTCAAAGAAATATTTTCATACTTCTGTTTACTGCCCCAATATTTACAATAGAAAAGATATGCAAGAAACCTTAATTTGTTGACAGACAAAATGTGGTATACGCACACAATGGACTATTATTCAGTCTTTAAAAAGAAGGAAATCCTGTCATATGTTGCAACATGGATGAAACTTGAGGACATCATGATAAGTGAAATAAGTCAGTTAAAGAAAGTCAAATGCTCCACTCACAAGTTACATGGAAAATAACCAAGTTCAGAAATAGAAAGCAGACGGCTGGTTGCTGGGAACGAGAGGAAAGGAGAAATAGCACATTATTCTCTGAAGGATATGCATTTCACTCAAGCAAGATGAAGTTTGATTCAACATTGTACATATAACCAACAGCCTCATGCTGTCCACTTAAAACTGTTGGCAGCAGGGGGTGGGAGGCAGCCCAGTTGGTAAAGTGCCTTGCAGGCATGAGGAACCTGAGTTTGGCTCTCCAGCACCCACCAGCACTGGGGAGGCAGACAGGAAGATCCCTGGAGCTCACTGGCCAGCTGGCCTAGCCAAGTTAGTGAGCTCCAGGTTCAATGAGAGACTATTTAAAAAACTAAGGTGGAGGGTTGATTGAGGAAGACACCTAACATCAACTCCTGGCCTCCACACGCACACACATGTACACACACCCACAGGAACACACACACACACACACACACATTAGTGGTAAAAATAAACCACAGAAATTAATGAAATCTAAGCTTAGGACTCTGCTTTGTACCTCAGCAGACTTACAGGACTGCCAGAGGAAGAGGCAAAGGCATGGTGGGAGGGGCTGGACAGACGGCTCTGCAGTTAAGGGCACTGGCTGCTCTTGCAAAGGACCCGAGTTCAGTTCCCAGAACCCACATGGTAGCTAACAACCACCTGAAACTCCAATTCTAGGGGATCCAACACCCTTTTTCTGGCCTCTGTGGGCATTGCATGACATGGATACACTTACATACATGCAGGCAAAGCACTCTCAAACACATAAAACTTTAAAAATAAAGTTTGAAAAGATAAGATGGAGAATGATAGAGGGAGACACTCAGCAATGACCTCTACCCTTCACACATCATGCACAGCTGAGCACACCTACAGACACACACACACACACACACACACACACACACACACACACACGAAACCAATTTCCAGTAATAGAAAGAGAAACAGACCAGAATTGGGACTGGGAAGTGGGGAGATTATATCTAAAGGAAAAATATAGTTCTGAGCACTGGGAAAAACCCGAAGTCAGTCCTGGCCATTGCTTCTCTGAGTGTGGGGGTCTACACTGAATGGAAGAAATAGAGCTGGTGTGGCCACTTTGGGTTCTATGCCAAGGCACACTGTCCCTGTGGAGCCCAGCAGGACCTGTCACAGTGCCTTCCCAGCAACACATCCCACCTCTCCAAACTGGGACCCTGAGTTTGGTTTCCCTGTCCCCACGAATGCTAAAGAAATGGAGTCTGTTTAGCCGGTCCAGGCTGTGGTCACCTCTGATGTGGCTCAGGTAGGAGAGACAGGGTTGAAAGCGAAAGGCAAGAGGCTGAAAGTAAAATGTCCCATTCCACCAAGAAGAACTGAAGTAGGCACAGAGGGACTCCCCGGAGCCAGCAGGTCACTAAAGGAGAAGTGTGGTCACTCAGGGACTTCCCAAGGGGAACCAGAAGACAGAGCTCCTAGGTCCTCCTGGGTGTCCACGACTGGCCCATCTGCCTTCTGCTCCTCTCTGGCCTCCTGTGACCTCCAACCCACCCTCCTTTCCCATCATTCCATAGCTCCCCATTGCTCTGCAGAGAAAAGCCCAACTTATTCTTCTGTCATTTGGGGACTCACGTTCCAAAATCCCCCTCTCCTCTTCCACTGCATGTCCCGGGCCCCAGGCATAGCAGACAACAATAGTTTCACTAACAGGTCATGTCTACCTGGCTCCACCCCTCACACCTGCTCTTTCAGCCACTGGAACATTCTGTGCTCCCTGGCTTGACTGTCAGCCTCCTGTTTGGGTCTTCAAAGTGGAGCTCAAATGTCATGGCTGTCAATCTGTGAAGTCTCAAACAGGGTGAGTCACCCCTTCCTCTGGGGTCCAGCCCTCTACCACAGCTTGCAGCTCCGGGTGTTTCCACCTACCTTCTAAGCACCAGCACCACAGGAACCATGTGAGCTTGGCGCCCTCTAAGTCCTTGGAGACTAAGCACCGTCTCAACTACAGCAGGTGCTTAGACAGCTCAATGGCAGGAGCTCTTTCTGTGGTGATAGGTCCATGCAGTCTGTGCACCCCAAGGTTATACTTCACTTTTGGGGGCTCCCATTTCTTAAATTCGGTGAGACATTGAAGGCCTTCTGAGCTTCTGGAGGATAAAATGCCAATGCTCCCACTTTCCCTTGCCTCAGGACCTTTGCACATGCCAATCGCTTCCAACCTAGAACACTTTTCCCAGAACTTCTTGGCAATCTCCTGTCTCATCCTCAGATTTCGGCTTCAGTGTTGCCTCTCCAGAAAGGCTGTTGGTTCCGTGGGTTCACTTTGTGGTCCCCTTGTTTGCCCTTCACAGCAGTTGTAATATTCGGATCATGACCCACCTCTGTCCAGGAGTATCAGATTCCAGAGGTTGACAATTCTCCCTCTTTGCTCAACATAGCATTTCTAATACATAGAGCAAACGGCTAATGTGTGAATGAATGAGGTTCAGAATTGCTGTGGCTGGTCATGTGATGAGCAGCCCCCACAAAAGTCCCCGAATAAGTCTCAGTGTCCCCAAGAAGCAACCCTCCCTGCATCCCAAGAAGCACTCAGACCCCAGAGTCTGACAGAGAAACTTGTCAGCAAGGGCCACTCTGCAAGTTCTCAGCTGAGCACAGTTCCTGGGCAACAGAACAAGCCTGATGAGCCCAGGCCAGAAAGCAGATTTCCCTAACTCTTCAAGGGACCTTGGCCACCGCCTTGCTTTCTCTGAGCCTCAGCTCTGCACATCTGCAGAGTCTGCGGTCCAGCGAGGATTGGCAGGTGCTGCTGGCCTGCTGCAGCTGTGTGCTTCCTGGTGGTCTGTTTTCAGTGAATGGATTAGAGCTTTCTGAGGACAACAGGCTTATGGTTTGGTAGGTGGGAGCTGGACATGAGAAAGGGCCTGCCTCAGCGGCCCATGTATACACAGCCTCTGCAGGCCAGAACCTTCCCCAGCCTGGTTCATCTCGAGAAGCTCTCCCTGCCTGTGCAAAAATAGCCTTGCCAGGATGTGCAGGCTTCACTCAGCTACTGTGTGCTGCAGCTCTCTGTGCTCCAAACACAAAGCCACCTTAAGCTGGCTGCCAGAACCCACCCTGTCACCTTCTATTCCCAGAAGGCTCCACCAGCTCATGCTGGCCTGGCTGGAACCTTCATTCACACTTGAGAGAACTGGTAGGCTCTAATGTTGGTCTCCACATCAAATCTACTTCTCAAAGGACAGAGGCCCAGAGAGGCCCAGAGCCTTATGCATGGTCACACAGCGAAGAAGGCTGAGGCTGAGCAGGGAGCCAGGCTGTACACTCATCCCTCCTCCCCAGGGACCATTCTGGTGACTGAGTCCTCCTTGGGGACCACAGGGACTAGCAAGCTAGGTCCCTGCTGCACATGTCCTTTGGTGGGGCCCCGGCCTGGGGAATATTCTTAGGTCGGTTCAGAAGTTCCAAGTTTACTCAGAGCTCTCATTTGAGCTGTCATGAAAAGTCCCTTAGCCTGGGCCAGAGCGGGGGTGGGGTGGGGAGGGGGCACAGCACCTGTGAGGTGCAGGTTGTGGGTGGGGCCTCTCCTAGTTCCCACTACCCTTTCTGGGGCCCTGGAGTGGTGTTTGAAGAAAGGGCTGTCAGGGCAAGATCTTCTTTCTTGAAGAAGACCCCCCACATCTTCATGGCTCCCTTCCCTTCCAAGTGGCTCTCTGGGAGACCCTAGAAACTCCCTCCATCTCTGAGCCTGTTTCTTCATCTATAAACGGGGTTTTGAACCACTAGAGTCATCATTTGAGATGGGAGATGGTACACACTTGCAATCCCAGCCTTCAAGAGGCTGAGGCAGGAGAATCACAAATTTGAGGCATGGAGAGAACCTGTCACAAACAAACAACCGGGGGTGGGGTGCGGGGGAGAAAGGGCCTCTTTTGTTGTCCTAGTCTGTAGAAACAAGACTGACCCTGAGATCTTAAGGAAAACTGATCAGCTGCCGTCCCTGCCAGCCATCTGTAAATCCCCCCAGAGCCCTTCCCCTCCTGGACAGCGCTGGCTGAAGCTGGCCCCGCAGAGCCCAGGACCTCAGAAGTGGCATTCCTGCCAGCGGAGACCTGGAGGCAATGCCCCCTCCTGGTTGTGTAGGGAATCACACTCCTTCCTCTGGTCAGGTGCTGCTTGGCCCACTGGCCTGTCAGCCTCTCTGCCATCTTCTCACGCTGCTCTCCTCTGTGGTACCCCCTCCATCTCTGGAAGCCACCTTGTGGGTGCCAACCCTCACCTCCCTCTTCCAGGCCCAAAGAAACGTGAAGTCACCTCTAGAGGTGGCAGCCCCCAAAGCTTCATGATGGGGCCCTGCTGTCCCTGCTGGCCTGGCAGGACTCTACCACTGTGGCCTCCGGCCTCTCTGTGGTGTCCAGTGAGAACACCTGCTGGGGGGAGGCATGATAGGGCTGCTGAATGCACCCCATCACAGGGATCACACAGCCAGGCCCCCTTTGAGGAATGGCCTCAGAAGGTGCCCCAGGGCCACATGTCTTCCCCAAAGTGAAGCTGTACAAGCTGGGTTTCAATCACCACTCGACATCTCCCTGCCACCCTTAACCCAGGAACAAGTTTGTCCCCACAGCCTCAGCATTGCTATCCACATAATGGACTGCATGAGGTCACCAGCCTCACCTAGGCTTTGAGGATTCTGGGATATCCTCAAGCCCCTACAACTTAGTGAGTGCTGATGCTTGGGGGACAAAACCCCTGGGGTGGGAAAGGTAGAGAGTCTCCAGCTGCCCTGTGCCCTCTTGAAGGTCTTGGTGACCGGCCCTTCCCCTCCATAGATCAAAATGCCTTGGTGTGTGAGCACCCAAAATCACAGCCTTGACACTTGAAAACAGCCCCACAAGAACAGAGCTGCCTCTACCCCCATCTTAAAGATGGAAACAGCAAGAACCCAATGGGGTTGGAAGAAGCGGAGAGATTTTCCCAGGTGTTCCCACTGGACTGTGACAGTCCACCATGTGCTCGGACACCCGCCTGCCCCCTGGGCACAGCTATCCTGGGAGTTACCTCGTGGCTCGCTTATGTCCTATGCACAGCTGTGGTTTCATTGGTCCCAAACACAGACATAAGGTCCAGAGGCTTTTCCACCCAGTCCCTCTGCCTGCTTTTCCCTTCCCATCCTTCAGGACCTCCAGCCTCCCCTCCCCTTTTGATGCAAGAGGTTTGGCCTCTTATCATCTGATCCCTGTCCTGCACTTCATGAGAAAGATGAGACTGTGTGGTGGGGAGCATCTGGATAGACTGTCCACTCTATCATGTCCTGGTGAGTTCCATGAGGAAAATCATACTTTCCCCATGGAGTTTTGTTTCCTTATCTGTGAAGTGGGCACTCTATCCCATCTGAAAGGGGAGGTGAAGCTTAAGTGGTAAATCATGGTGACTGGCACTTGATGATACCCTTCTATAAAACAGCCCCTTGGAAGCCTCCCGCTGCCTCAACCCACCACCCATCGCTGCCTTGCAGGTTGTGCACCATCCAGGGTCCCGCTTTCTCCCGCCTCCCCACTTCTGGCTGCAGTTTGCAAAGGTAGGGGATCATGTCTGCCGTGCCCCTACCTCCATGACCCCCCAGCATCCTGCAAGCACACAGCTAAGCACTGTAGCCATTCTGAGCCAGCTGAACAGGGGACTGCAGCCCCATTCACTGCTCAGCCTGCTACATGCTCTTCCTTACCTCAGTGTCCTCAGCTGTGACCTGGGCACCGGACAGCTCACCGGTGGGTCTTCCCACCAAGATGCTATGCTGCAGAGAAGGGTCATAGGCCCAAGGAGACCCAGGGCTGGTGCCCCCTTACCTGCCTCTTCAGGGTTCCCCTCAGAAAGCCATTCCTCAGCTTGGGGCAATCGGGTGGCCTCCTGGGAGTGGCAGCTGGGATCAGGGTGATGGTGGGAGGTGAGGGTCTGAGAAGGCAGTGAGAGGTCCAGCACAGGGTGCAAATCCAGATGGTGGGGGTCACCACTGAGACAGTCCTGAGGTTGAGGGTGGGCCCACACAGAGGAAGCCAGCAGGGTTTTAGCAGCAAGATGAGATAGGGCACTGTGGGAAACGGGCAGACAGCTGCACTCTCTGGCAGCACAGGGCCACCAGCAGAGGCTGCTTGTCTGTCTGAGGCCTCTGGGGTGGGAGGGAACCCGAGGATGTGGTGAGCGATGCTCCGCCCAGTCCTGCCTTCTTCAGCAGAAGGACTAAGACAGCCCAGAGGGAGGCAGGCAGGCGCCCAAGGCTCCCCAAAGGTCACCACCAGCAAGGCATTTGGGGCTTCCAGGGTGACACCTGCCTCTTGTGGACAGGTGACATCATCCCACAAGCCTCACAGTCATGTCCCATGAGACAAGCAGCGGCATCGATGCAAGGCGGGACTTGCCACTTGTCACAGATGTGGAAACTGGGGCTCAGAGGTGTGAGGAGGTGGTACATCCCACCCCAAAGCTCTTGGTGTGACCCAGATTCTCCGCCCTCAGTTTCCAGTGGATCCACCTCCTTCCTCAGCACAGCAGGGAACAGGGCCCCGTCTCTGCTGACCTGGAGGAGAGAGCCCTAGGGACCCTCCTGTCCACTCCCTCCCCCCGAGCCCATCTGTCAAATGAGGACACCCATCCTGGAGCACCCACACATAGGAGAATTCAAGAAAGAAGTAGAGAAAAAAAATTCTCAAGAAAGGTTTTTTGTCTTGAAAAAAAATGAGAGGCCCAGGAGCGGGTCTCATAGACATTTCAGAAGCCTGGGGACAAGAGTCAGGCAGCTCCTGCCTAGCAGCAACAGAGAGGAAGGGCAAGGCAGTGCCACCACCTGGTCACACTGTGCACGTACCTGGTGAGCTCAGTCACCCATAGACCCTGACAGGCAATCAGAACCGCTCCATTTCACATGAAGAGACTGAGGCCCAAAGGAGAAAAATGACCGCCAGGCAATGACGCTGGAGATGGGATTTGAACCTGAATCCTCCGACTCCTGACTTGGCATCGAGATGAGGGAAGAGGTGCAGGCAAGAAGAGCGGGGGCTGCTTTGAGTTGGCTCACGGCATCGGCTGGCTCCAATGCACACGACACCTCTCCCACACTGACTCAGTTTGGGGAAATGATTAACAGTAAGTCCACATGACAGATCCAGAGAAAAAGAGAAAGCAGCCTGTTCTTTATTTCTGTTTTCATCTTTTCACAGCTGTGTTTGAGGAACTTGGTGCAGAGTCCCCATGGTCCATCTGAGGGTGTTTGCCCTGCAGACAGTGTCTGCTCCAGGCTTCTGGGAGACCTCATGTATATGAAGGGCAAATCCAGGAGGAAGCAGCTTTTCCCTCCCTTCCTCCCCTCCTCCTCCTCTTCCCCATCATCTCTCCTCTTTCTCCTTCTTTTGCCTTCCTTTTCCTCCCCTCCCCTCCTCTTTCCTTTATCCTCTCTTCTTTCTCCATCTTCAGTGAATCTGAGGTCACGTCCTAGAGTTTGCAGTGAGCAGACGGAAGCTCCAAAGCAGAGGAGTTACTGTTTGCTAAGAGCTGGTGGTACCAGGACGTTGAACACTGCGCAGATTCTGTGGAGAACAAGTTCTCACCTAAATCTCAGAGTAACTCAAGACGACCCCACCATCCTGATCTTCACTTTCTCTGTTACAGATGGGGAAACTGAGGCTTAAGGAGGTTAAGGAACTTGTCTAAGGTCACACCCTAGTGGGCAGAGCTGGGATTGAACTCCAGAGTCCAGCATTGGTAGAACTCACTACACTGCTTCTGGGTGTGGGTGAGCAGGACGCTCCCTGCCCCTCCCCACTCCTCTCCAGACACCTATCTGCTTAGCCCATCTTCCTCCTACCCAGTCTGCCTGTTGCTCCCTTTCTTCTTCACTCTTCTGTCTTCTCTCCTCCCTCCCTCCTCCCCCTCTCCCTGATACCAACATAATCAAGTGGACCCTTGGTATGTCATGGGGAAATTCCACAGAAACAGATACAGTGACAGCCCTCGTGGAAGCTTATTTCTGGTAGAGAGGACAGGCAGGCTGACGGACAGAAGTAACAAACTATGTGCTGCACTGAGTGTTGCAGAAAACCTGTGAAAGGTCAAGGTTGAGACTTGTGGAGGCACAGCAGACCACAGGAAGGAAGCACCCATGGGGCACGTGAGGCAGAGGGACTCACAAACGCAGAGGCACTGGGGTAGGAAGCAACAAGGGACAGTGTGTCAGGACAGCATGAGCAAACAGCCAGACAAGGGGGAGCTACACAGAGGCCTCACTGGCGCCAGCAAAGCTAGCAGAGTAGAGTTTGTTCTAATGGAAGCAAGAATCCATCTGGTTTGCCTTGGGACAGCTCAGTCCAGTCTACATCTGTGAGAGAGTGGCCACACCTGGGGTCTTAGCACTCAGGACACTAGAGCTTAGCCAGTCCAAAAGCAGCCTGGCTTCAAACTGAGACTCTGTCTCAAGGAAAAAAGTGCTGAGGCTGTGCAGTGGATAGCTGAGAGAGGAGGGGCAGCAGAGGCCACTTAGTCCTCCGCTACTAAAGTGAATGAATGGTCAGGAGCTATGGGTGGTGTCCAGCTTGGTGAAGGAGAATCCTCTCAGAAACAGATGTGGGTTCAGGGGAGGGGCCCTCTGGCTCTCCCACCCTCCTCAGCAGAGCTGGTCAGGGGGAGGAAGTGGTCATACTAAACTGTCAAGGGGTCTCTTTGGGAAGAGATAATTGAACAAGTCCTCCCTCCTCCCTTGCCCACTTCCTCTTTTGTATTTTTAACCGCTTCATTGAGGTGGGATTTACATACATACATTTCGGGCACTGGAAGTATACAGTTCGATGATTTTAAGTAAACAGCGAATTGAGTGCCCTCAACTAACATGACTGCAGCTAATGTGGGTGGAATGTTCCATCACCCCCAAAAGAGCCCTTGTTTAATCTGAGCACTCGGGAGGCAAAGGCAGGCAGATCTCTGTGACATCAAAGCTAGCCTGGCCTAGACAGCGAGTTCCAGGCCAGCTGGGGCTATGGAGAGACCCTGTCACAGGACAAATTCCAGAGCCCTTGTGCTTGTGGACAGTGCTGTCCCCGTCTCCAGGTGCACCCAATATGCTTTCCTTTGTCCTCTGCTTTTCCCTGTTTTCTGGGAATTTCACAGAAGTTGGCTGTGTAGTACATCATCTTTTGTGTCTGGCTTCTTTCACTTAACATGATGACTCTGTGTTGTGGCTCATATTGGCACTGCATTCCTTTTTTCTTGCTGAATAATATTCTACCTCATGGAAATATAACACTCTCTATCCTTTCACCTACTGATGGGCATTTGGATGGTGGCCATGTTTTTGTTTGTTTTGAATCATATCAGTCTTTGTGTAGACAAGAATTCTCAAACTGCCTGTGTGTATACCTGGGGATTATATTGTTAGGTTATATGGCAATTCTATGTTTAACTTACTAGTAGTTGGCCAGTTGTTCCCCACGCCAGCTGCACTGTTAGGTTCCTATCAGCAGCCTACTAGGGTCCCGCTTGTATCTTACAGATACAAATTTCTTTTTTTTCCCCTTCTTTGTGTGTTTGTGTGTTCATGTTCACATGTGTGGAGGTGCACATGTGTGTGGGAATACATATGACCACTGAGCCATCCTCCCAGGTCTGGACATTGAATTTTGAAAGATAGCTTTCCTAGTGGTATGGGTGATCTCTCATTTGGGGCTTGCTTTGCATTTTCCTAAGAGCTAATGAAATCAGACATATTTGTAGTTATTTGTATATTGTTTCTTTGTTTTTGAGACAGGATCTCACTGTGTAGCCCAGGCTGGCCTTGAACTTGCCATTCTCCTGCCTTAGTTTTCTCGGAGCTGGGATTATAAGCATGTACCACTTTGTCCACCCTCTCCATCTTTTCTTCAGAGAAATATCTGTTTAAGTTCATTGCCAATTAAAAAATATAATTGCACTATTTATTATTTTTATTTTATGTATATGAATACATCACCTGCATGTGTCGGAGTGCACCAGTGTCATGTAATGCCCACGGAGGTCAGAAGAAGGCATCAAATCCCCTGGAACTGGAGTTACCAATAGTTGTTAGCCACCATGTGGGTGTTGGGAGCCCAGGTCCTCTGAAAGAGCCATCAGTGCTCTTAACTGCAGAGCCATCTTTCCAGACCCAGTTTTAAAAGTTTTTTGATTGATTTTTTATGATTTTATTTATTGATTTATAAGTGCTTTGCCTGTATGTATATAAATGTACCATATACATACAAGAGGGTGTCAGGTTTCATGGAGCTGGAGTTAGGGAAGTTGTCAGCTGCCATGTGGGTGCTGGGAACCGAACCCAGTATTTTCTGCAAGAACAGCAAGTGCTCTTAACCCACACTGTCATTTTAAAATTGAGTTTCTTGTCATTTACTAGGCTGTGAGAGTCCTTTGTACATTCTGTGTTTGCTATCACACACACAGCAGGCAGAAGTTTCCTTGCATTCTCTGTCTCATCATCTTCTTGGTAGTATGAGACAGGGTTGTGTTATATAGCCTTGGCTGACCTAGACTCACTATGCAGACCAGGCCGGCCTCGAACTTGTGGCAGTTCTCCTGCCTTAATGCAAAAATGTCTTGAATTTTTATGAAGTAGGGTTTATTTCTTTTCTTTCTTTTTTCTTTCTGTTTCTTTGCTTGCTTGTTTGAGACAGGGTCTCCCTGTAGCCCCAGCTGGCTTGGAACTCACTGTGTTGACCAGGCTGGCCTCAATCTCATAGAGATCTACCTGCCTGCCTCTGCCTCCTGAATGCTTTATATTTATTATTTTCCTTCTGTTTACCCATGACTTCGGTATCTTATGGAAAAATTACCCATTGCCAAGTCTATGATCCCAGGGTTTTCTTCTAAGGCCTAAGGTGTTTGCATATACTGGTAGAGTTTTGCATTGATTTTTGTGGAATGTCCCAGCACCAGTTTTCAGACTATTCTTCCCCCCAATGAACTTGTTTTGGTGTTTGTATTGAGAAGCAATAGACCACAGATGTACAGGTACCCTCTAAATTTGTAGGCCAGGCTGGTCTCAGACTCATAGAGGGCCACCTGCTTCTGCCTCCTGAGTGTAGGGATCAATTGTGTGTGTGCCACCAAGCCTAGCTTTTCTAGATTGCAGCTGGATTCCATTCTGTGGGTCTGTCCTTGTGTCAGTGGGACATAGTTTTGAATATTGCAGATCTGTAGCAGGTTTTGAAAATTGAGGGTTTGTATTCTCCAACTTTGTTACTCTCCTAAAGAGCATTTTGGCTGTTCTTACTCATTTGCAAATGCAGTTTCACCACTAAAAGTTAAAGGGGGCTGTTAGGATTTTGAAAGTGATTTTGTTCAGCCTATAGAAACTTCTAGAAACATTGCCATCTTAACACTTCGTGGTAAGTCTTTGGATTTATTTAAGTCTTCATAAATTCTTTTCAGGAGTGTTTTACAGTGTTCACTGTACACATCACGCCTCTCCTTGGTTCATTCTAGTCCAGGAATTTTCTCTTTGAGGCCACTGTGTGAGGCATTGCTCTGCTTCCTGTGTGCATTGTTTTTGCTGCTGGGCAGAAGCACAGAAGTTCATCCATACACACTACTACATTACTGAAATTGTTCATTGGCTCTAATGATGTCTCCAAGGATCCTTTAGGATTTTCTATATTTAGGATCTTGTCATCTGTTAAAAAAAATGGGAGTTGGATGTTTAAGATTTCTTTTTCTTGCTGAATTCTGGTTAAAGCTTTTGGTACAGGACTGAATGACAGTGGTAAAAGTGGGCACCCTTGGGACTGGAGAGATGGGTCAGTGATTAAGAGCACAGACTTCTCATACAGAGGACCCAAGTTTGATTCCCAGCACCCACATGGCAGCTAACAACCGTCTCTAACTCTAGTTTCAGAGGATCTGACACCTTCTTCTGACCTTTGAGGGCATTGCATGACACAAGTACACTTACATGCAGACAATGCAGTCATACATATAAAATAAAAATCATAAATAAAATATTAATTTTAAAAAGTGGGCACCCTTGTTCCTCACCTTGGGAAAGTTTCCAGTTTTTCACACTGTGATGTTAGCTGTGAATCTTTTGCCTATGGCCTTTATCACACTAAGGGAAGTCCCTTTTTTTTCCTGGTTTGCATCAGTATAGATGCTCGTGAAGAATTTTGTTCCCTGAAATTTGATTAACCTATACAGTGATGGTTAGCTTTATACTGCATTACCTTTGCATTCCTGAGACAAATGCTATTTGGTCAGATTTCTCATCATCCTGACAAATACTTTTCAGCACAACTTAAAAAGTAGAAAGAGGTCCAGAGAGATGCCTCAGTGGGTAGAGACCCCTGCTGCCAAGCCCGGCAGTCTGAGTTTGATCCCTGAAGCCTTCATGGTAGGAGAAGAGAACTGACTCCCAGAAGTTGTCAATTGCCCTCTGACCTCCACACATGTGACTAGCCACATTTATACACACATACATAAATAGATAAATAAATAAGTAAATAATGTAACAGAAATTTAAACAATGTTTTAAAAAGGAAAAGATTTATTTGAGTTCACAGTTTCAGTCCATTTGGTCTGTTACTTCTGGGCCATGGTGAGGCAGCACATCATGGCAGAGAGGGTGGGGACTAGGAAGCAAAGAGAGACAGGAAGGGAACATCCCCAGTGTGAGCCAGTCACTTCCCCAAAGCCCATCAGCTTGCAACCAAGTCTTTAACACATAGGCCTACTGGGGAACTGTTCACATCCAAACCACAATGGTCATACTAGACAGTTTTTTAAACTCAGTACTCAGTTTGTTTGGGATTTTTCCATCTGTATTTATAAGGACTGGTGATCCACGGGTTTTTTTTCCCCCTTTGGTGTCCTTGTCTGGATTTAGCATCGTAGAATGAGTTAGGAAATATGCTGTCCTCTTCTGTCTCATGATGAGTACAAGAAGGATGAGGTTAATTCTTTCAACATTCAGTAGAATTCACTGCAGAAGCCTGGACTTTGCTAGAATTTTTGTTTTATTTTGTTTGTTGGTTGGTTTACCAGTTCAACCCTTTACTTGTTATATAGCTAGTAAGAGCTTCTTTTCCTTTTTGAGTTGATTTTGGTGATCAGAATTCATAAAACTTTGGTTTTCAAAGTCTCTAAATAGTATATACACCATTTTTCATTTTCTCCCTCCATTTTATCTAAGCCATCTAATTTACTAGCATGTAACCCTTTCCAATATCCTTTTATGATATTGATGATGTGTTTCTGTATGGCTGGTAGTAGTGTCTCTCTTTTCATTTCTGATTTTTATTTTTACTTCCTCTCTTTCTTGCTTAGTCCAGCTGAAGGTTTATTAAACTTTCCCGATTTTTTTTTTTTAAGAAACAAGTCTTGGTTTTGTTGACCCTCCTGTTTTTCTGTTTATTTTTTTTATTTTATGTTTATGCTTGTATTGCCTGCATGTAGGTAAGTGCACCTGTGTCATGCAATACCCACAGAGGTCAGAAGAGGCCGTTGGATCCCCTGGGACTGGAGTTACAGACAGTTGTTAGCTGCCATGTGGGTGCTGGGATTTGAACCTGGGTCTTCTGCAAGAACAACCAGTGTTCTTAACCTTCGAGCCATCTCGCCAGCCCGTTTTTCTGTTCTTACACTGTCTCCATTCTAACATAGATTACTTAACCTCTTATACTCACGTTGGGTTTCATTTTCTTTTTCTAGTTCCTTAAGAAGCACAGTTAAGGGTTGAAACGTGGCTCAGCAGTTAAGAGCACTGGCTGCTCTTGTGGAGGATCCAGGTTCTGTTCCCAGCACTCACAATGGGCGGCTCACAAACTGCCTGTAATACCAGCTCCATGGGATCTGACACCCTCTTCTGGCTCATCAGGCACTGAACTCAAGTATACACACACACACACACACACACACACACACATTTATATAATTAAAAATAAAACCTTAAAAAAGAAGTACAGTTGTTATTGATTTGTGATCTGACTTTTTTTAATTTTTAAAATTTATTTTATTTTATATGTATGAGTGTTTTGCCTACATGCATGTAAGTGTGCCCATGTTATGCAATGCCTGTAGAGGCCAGAAGAGGGGGTCAGATACCCTAGAAGTGGAGTTTCTATTGGAGTTGGTTCTCTCTTTCCACAATCTGGGTCTTGAGGGTGGAACTCAGGTCATTAAGCCTGGGAGCAAGTGCCTTTACCTGCCGAGTCATCTCGCCAGTCCAATCTATCCATTATTGAAAGTGTCCCACTGAAGTCCCTTATTGCTATTGTAGAATATCTGTGATTCTGTTCAGTTCTGTCAATATTTGCTTTATATATTTTGAGGTTCCAATATAGGGTGCATATGTGTTTTTGATTGTTGTATACCTTTCATCATTGACACATTTATTAACACAGAATCCTCTGTCTTTTGAACTAATTTTTCCATAAGCATTATTTTATCTATTATTCATAATGTAGTGAACCAGCTCTCTCAGATGTTATTTGCATGAGATATCTTTTTTTCATTCTTTCACTTTAGACTTATTTGTGCCTTTGGATATAAATGAGTCTCTAGTCGACAGCATAGCTGGATCATGCTTTGTTAGTCTATTCTCCTGTCTGTATCTTAGCTACCCTTTTGGTCTGTTGTGTGTAAAATGATCACTGACCCTGAAAGCCTTGCTTCTGCAGTGTGCTGTCTGTCTTTGGAGTCATTCAGTTCCTCCATAACTGCCGTCCTCAGGTTTGATTTTCTCCCACTGCCTCGTTTCCACACAATTCCCATTTCATGCCTGGCTGTTTATTTCAGAGAAAGGAAGGAAGGGAGGGAGGGAGGGAGGGAGAGAGGAAAGGAGGGAGGGAGGAAGGGGAAGGGAAGGGAAAGGAAAGAGGGAAGAAGGGAGGAGGGAGGGAGGAACAGAGGGAGGAAGGAAGGGGAAGGGAAAGGAAGGGAAGGGAGGGGAAGGAGAGAGGGAGGGAGGGA
>NW_008329714.1:860451-875895 GCF_000622305.1 Nannospalax galili
GGGGGTTGAAACTATAACACTGGCTTTTCTGTTCACCTGTGTGTCTCCCTTACTGGCACTCTTTAAACATTTTTTTGACTTATTTATTTTTATTATATGTGTATAAGTACTTTACCTGCATGCAGGTAGGTGCACCTATGTCATGTAGTGCCTGCAGAGGCCAGAAGAGGGTGTCATATCCCTTGGAACTGCAGTTATGGACAGTTGTTAGCTGCCATGTGGGTGTTGGGAACTGAAATCAGATCCTCTGCAAGAGTAGCCAGTGCTCTTAACCACTGAGCTTTCTCTTCAGGCCCCATTACTGGTATTCTTGACTTACTCCTATGGCCTGGAGTCACCATCCAGTGTCTTCTTACTCCAGTCTCAAAGACCCTTTAGGTGCTTCTTCAAGGGAGAGTACACTAGCAATGAACTGCTTCAGCTATTTTAAAACCTTAGAATGTTTTAATTTCTCTCTCATTTTGGAAAGGTAATTTTGCTAGACACACAATTATTGATTGACAGTCTCTTCAGTCCCTCAGTACTTACTATTTTGCTTTTATTCATTTTTTTAAAAAAATCTTATTTATTATTTTAATTTTATGTGTACGAGTGTATCGCCTACATGTATGTGAGTGCATCCGAGTTGTGCAATGCCACGGAGGTCAGAATAGGGCTTCGAATTCCCCTGGAACTGGAGTTGAGGATGGTTTGTAGCTGCCATGTGGGTGCTGGGAATCGAACCCTGGTCCTCTTCAAAAGCAGTCAGTGCTCTTAACCGCTGAGCCAACTCTCCAGCCCCTCATGTTGTTTTTTGAGACAGGGCTTCTAGCCCAGACTGGCCTTGAACTCCCTATGCAGCCAATGGTAACCCTGACTCTCTGATCCTCCTGCCTCCATCTCCTGAGTGCTAGGATTCCAGGTGTGTACCTCCATGCTGGGTTTATGTGATGTGGAGGATCAAACTCAGGGCTTCATGCATGCTCGTCGGACACTCTACCAACTGGGCTATAGTTCTAGCCCTCTCCCTCACCACTTTGAATTCATATAATCCCTCTGCTTTCTGATAAATCCAATAAGAGTTATTATAGCTGCTGTCTTAATGACAAGAATAAAAACAAAAACGAGGACCCATGTTTATAGCAAGCTCCTTCTCTCTTACTGGTTTCAAGATTCTTCTAAATTGGGGATGGAGAGATGACTCAGCAGTTAAGAGCACTGGCTGCTCTTGCAGAGGGCCCACATTTAGTTCCTAGCCCCACATGGCAGCTAACAATTGTCCATAACTCCAGTTCCAGGGGATCCAATGCCCTCTTCTACCTTTATGGACAATGCACAACATGAGTGCACTTACATACATGCAGGCAATACACATACACATAAAACATAATAGTAATTAATAATAATTTTAAAAAGATTCTTTAAAAAAAAAATTCTTCCAGGCTGAAGAGATGGATCAGTGGTTAAGAGCATTGGCTGCTCTTGCAGAGGACCTGGGTTCAATTCCCAGCACTCACATGGCAGCTAACAACCATCTGTAACTTCAGTTCCAGGGGATCTGACGCCCTCTTCTGACCTCCACAGGCATTGCACAACATGGTGCACCTACCTACATGTAGGCATTACACTCATACTCATAAAATAAAAATAATAAATAACATTTTTTTAAGAAAAAAAAGATTCTTCCAACATTCAAATCTGCTACTTGCATGAAGATCCCTGACTTAAATTTTTGTTCTGGGGCCCTGGAGAGATGGCTCAGCAGAGGACTCAGGTTTGATTCCCAGCACCCACATGGCGGCTACTAACTGTCCTAAACTCTAGTTCCAAGGAAATCTAAAGCCCTCTTCTGACCTCCACGGCATTGCACAACACAGGTGCACTCACGTACATGCAGGCAATACACTCATACACATAAAATAAAAATAATAAATAAAATGTACTAAAAAATCATTAAAAAATTTTTGTTTTGGGAGAACCCAGCTAAGATATACTACATTTTCCAAGTATAAGTGAAATTGCCCAGGGGCTAAGAGTCACACACATCCCCCTCCTCCAGAGCCTACCTTGGGAGAGACTTTCAGAATTCTAAGACATTTTCCTCATTTGCTCATGTGATATTTCTATTGGTCCAGAGACTAATACAAACCATGGGGAGGTTTCAGCAGGCTAACTGTATCCCCTCTGAATTAGTCATAATGAGGGTACAATGTATTAGTACTTTTTTGCTGTTCCACATTGTTGAATAACCCATAAGAGGTGATCTCATAAAATTAGCACACGAGAATAACTGATCAAGGAGACAGTTCCTAGTCTCAGTCACAGCTCACCCTCCTCTCATGGTGCTAGATGTCTCCTTCCTTGTGGTTTGTTTTAGGAAAATGTTCTCTATTCTTTCTTGGCTGTGCGTCTCAGCAGACTGTTCTGTCAGCGAGACCTGACAACTTGTGGTTTCAAAAAGGATTGGATGAATTAAAACCCTGAACAATACATTCGAAGCACAACATGCCAGTGAACAGACCATGGCTCAGACTCTTAAAGGAAGAAGGGTTTGCTTTGTCTCACAGTTTCAGAGGTTTCTGCGCCGCTATCCATTCACACTGGGAGCCACCTGCCACCGCTCTTCTGCTCGCTCGGTGCTGTCCTCTGGGTACCGCTCCTCCGCTTGCACAGGCGTCCCCTGCGGCTGCTCTCCATTCTCGTGGTGCTGATCGCACAGGCGCTGCCTCTGATCGCCCCGGCACTGTCCTTCACTCCTCGCTGCGGTGGCAAGCTGTGGCCACTCTTCTGCTCGCTCGGCACTGAGGCCGCTCTTCCACTTGCCCGGTGTTGACTCTGATCGTTGCTACTTCTGCCCATCCTGGACCCCAGGGCTGGTGAGGAGACTGTCAGCGGAGCCGCATTCAGACACAGGAGACTAGGTTCGGTGATGCAGATCTACTTTATTGTAGGAGGGCACAAGCTTATATAGGGGTGGGGGTCCAATCAAGAAGTTACAACTCAGATCTTTGGCAGAGCTGTGTCCTATCATAACATCACGAGTCAGACACCTTATTAGCATGATAGGTTTCAGGTTACTTAGGTTCCAGTTTCCTGTAAGGGGCCTGGATTCCTGGGAACCACGTGACCCAGGCTATTGCACTATCTAAGTGTGGCAATTTAGAATCTCAAGGGTGGTGACTAGGGAGTGGCGAACTCTAGGCATCAGTCTCATCATCTGCCAATGGGAGCAAACGTCACGGGGCATTCCTTGTGGCTCCAGCGTCGGGCCGTTGCCTCAGGCCTGCTGTATGGCTGTCATTAAGACTTTCACCCTAGGCTCAAGTCTGTCTCTCACAGGTTTCCGTTCAGAAACACCGGGCTCCATTCCTTGGGCCTGCAGTGATCCACAGCAGAGTGGGCAGAACAGAACTGCTTACTTCATGGCAGGAGAGAGAGGGAGGGAGGGAGGGAGGGAGGGAGGGAGAGAGAGAGAGAGAGAGAGAATGGAGATGATAGATTAAGTCAGAACCCCCTCATGATCCAGTCACTTCTCAATAGCACCACCATCTGGAACCCATACTTTCAACACTTGATCCTGGAGGAGGGATACACTTCATATCCAAGGCAGGGAAGGATAGGCAGCCAATCAAAGTGCTTTAAGGAGCATGTGACTGCTGTGGGAAACTGGACCTGAACCCACTGGGACCTCTGGGAGATGGCAGACCAGGAGGAATAAGAGATCTGGTCTGTTTCTTCACCTTTTACAAGGGGAGGCCTGCTTAAGGAAGAAAGATTTACTTGTGCTCATGGTTTTAGAGGGCTCAGTCCATGGTCATTTGAGCATCATGCTGGCATGAGCCTGTGGCACATGGGTGGCTCCAGCACCTTAAATTTTTAATCAGGTGCATCTGCTAGCCAAACTAAGTCCACAAGCAAAGTGCTTGAGGTACTTGCAGTAAGGATGCTTCTGCGTGTGGACTGGGGAGGCCAAGGATGAGGCCCCAACATCTGCTAGTGGAGTAGTGTTCAGCTGTCTCCCAGTGTCCACCTTGCCCTTTTTCCTCATGTCAGAAAGCAATGCCGTTCTGGACAACAGTGTGCCAGCTAGCAGGCCATGTCCCAGCTTTCCTTGCTGCTAGAGATACATATGTTCAGATGGAGACCTTCCAATCTTCATCCTTCTTTCTTTTTTTTTTTTTTTTGGTCTTTTTGAGACAGGGTCTCCCTGTAGCCCCAGCTGTGCTGGAACTCACTATGTAGACCAGGCTGGCCTTGAACTCACAGAGATCTGCCTGCCTCTGCCTTCCAAGTGCTGGGATTAAAGGTATGCGCCACCACACCGTGCCATCCTTCTTTCTTTTGCCTGAAGTATAGAGGTGAAGGCTGGAGCTCAAGTGGCTAAGGGACTCACAGTGACCTCAGCTCTGGTATTTTGAGCCATCAGCTCCCAGACACTTTGTTCCAAATTTCTCATCACACAAAAGAATAAAACCTCACATTTTAAAGTCACTGTGGTTGAATGTTATGGCATCTGTGTTAGGTACTGCCTCATCACTCTAATAACATATCTGCCATAAACAACTTAAGGGAGAATAGCTTTTTAACCTTGGCTCATAGTTTCAGAGGGTTTAGTAAATGGTCATTTGGTCCCATGCCCTTGACTAGAACACTGGGATGAGAGAGTATTGTGGGAGAAAGCTGCTCTCCGAACACAGGCAGCAGAAAAAGGGAATTCTATCACAGCTTCCAATCCATGTGATAGCAACGCTCACACTCCAGGTGGCTGGCTCTTCTTGCCTTGGTTAATTCTTTCTGGAAACACCATCAAAGACACAACCAGGGGTATGCCTCACCAGTCTCCCATGTGATTCTACACCCAGTCATGACAATGAAGACTGAAAATCACAGCACACAAATGCAACTTCTAACCATACAAGGCATGTGAATGACTATCAGAAAAAGAAGAGGGTGAAGTGAGTCACAGTTGGCTTAACTAAGTGTATATGCAAAATACTGAATATTGGAATGAACCAATTCACTTTGAGGCTTGGCCTACATAAATTAATTTATGGTACAGAATGTTCTGTGGCTATTAAGATGATAAAACTCATTTGTATAAGGCCAGGCGTGGTGGCTTATGCCTTTAATCCCAGCACTCGGGAGGCAGAGGCAGGCAGATCTCTGTAAGTTCAAGTCCAGCCTGGTCTATATAGTGAGTTCCAGGTCAGCTGGGGCTACAGGGAGACCCTGTCTCAAAACGACCAAAAAACAAACAAACAACAACAAAAAAAACCCAACCCCTCCAAACCAAACCAAACAAACAAAAAAACACAAACTCATTTATACAGAAATGAAAATGATGTAGAAATACTTAAAGACACCTAAAGCTGGGTGTGATGTACACATCTGTAACTCCAGCTCTCAGAAGGTTGAGGTAGGAGAATTATGAGTTCAAAGCCAGCCTGGGCTACTTAGTGAGACACTATCTCGAAGATGGGGTGGCAAGGCAGCATGATGGCTCAGTGGATAAAAGCACTTGCCTACAGGCCTGGTGACCTTAGTTCAATTCCTGGATCCCACTGTGGAAGGAGAGAACTGACTCTTGAGTGTTGCCATCTGACCTCTGCACATTCACTCTAGCATTTGTGTGTGCGCATGTGTGCGTGCGCGCGCACACACACACACACACACTATACATACACACAGAAGAAATACACAAAAATTCAAAAAGGCTGGAGAGATGGCTCAGCAGTTAAGAGCACTGGCTGTTCTTGCAGAAGACCCAGTTTTGAATCCCAGCACCCACGTGGCAGTTAATAATCATCTATAACTCCAGTTCCAGGGGATCTGATGCCCTCTTCTGTCCTCTGTGGGCACTGCATGACACAGGTGCACTTACATCCATGCAGGCATAACACTTATACACATAAAATAAAAATAAACAAATTTTAAACAATAAAATAAAATAAAATAAAATTGGTGGGGGGCTGGAGAGATGACTCAGTGGTTAAGAGCACTGGTTGCTCTTGAAGGAGGACCCAGGTTTGCTTTCCAAAACCCACATGGCGACTAACAACCATCCACAGCTCCAGTTCCATGGGATCTGATGCCCTCTTCTGACCGTGGGCATTGCATGACATGGGTGCACTTCCATACATGCAGGCAATATGCTCATACAAATAAAAAAATTAAAAATAACTAAATATAGATGAAAAAGGGTGAGGATAACTTGCAGGGGTGTTCTCAGGGATAAATAACAGGACTCACCCACCATCTAGGAGAGAGAGAGTGATACCACAGTCAGTAAAGTGCTTACTTTGGAAACATGAGGACCCAGGGATGGAGAGATGGCTCAGCTGTTAAGAGCACCAGCTGCTCTCACAGAGGACCTGGGTTCAATTTCCAGCACCACATGTCTTCTAATCTCTGTGATACATGCAGGCAATACACTCATATACATAAAATAAAAATAATAAATAAAATATAAGAACTTCATATAATGTATTTTGATTATATTCAACCCCTTCTTCCATCTCCTCACAGGTCCACCCTCACCCCCACTTCTCTACCTCCCAACTTCATGTCCTCTTTTTCTTAAAGCCCACTGAGTCTGTTTCCCAAATACTCTTGGGTATAGGATCATCCCCTAAACCCTGGTTGACCTACCTGGCATCACAACCTTAAAGAAAATTGACTCTCCTTCTACCCCTCAGCTAGGCCTGGAACTTTTTTCCCACCTCTCCCATCTATGCTGGGATTTCCTCTGGCTTGAGTTTGAGCAGGTCTTGCACATGCTGTCACAATCACTGTGAGTTCATATATGCAACTGCCCTGTTGTGTCCAAACAATACGGTTTCCTTGTATTCATTCACCACCTCTGGTTCTTATAGTCTTTCCACTCCTTCTTCCACAAGGATCCCTAGCCTTGAGGGGAGAGTGTGATGTAGGTGTCCCATTTCAGGCTGAGCACTCTGAAGTCTCTTATTCTCTGAACATTCACTAGTTGCATGTCTCTGTGTTAATCACCAGCTACTGCAAGAAGTTTCTCTGATGAGTGTTTGAGAGATGCACTAATCTGTGGGTGTACCGACAAGTTGTTATGAGTCTGTTTATTACTATGCCCATTTAGAAGAACAGGCTATGACTTGTGACCTGTCTAGCCATAATTTCTTGGCCCCGATTATGGTGCCAGGTAAGGGTTCCATCTTGTGGACTGAGCCTTAAATCCAATAAGAAAGTGATTGGTTACTTCTATAACATCGGTGCCACTGTTGCAACAGTGGGCATAGCCTGCCAGACCAGTTGTAATTATAGCTCACAGGGTTCATAGCTGGGAAGGCTGATAATTGCTTTTCTCCTCGGTAGTGTGCATAGCACCTTTTAGCACTATGGTAGCTATCCAATAGACATGAAGCTTCAGTGTCAGTACCAGCTTGATTTCTCTTTGTTTGTTCTATGAGTCTTGTATGTGGTGTCTTCAACAATAGGGTCTTACCATCAAGTTCTGGGGAGCAACTAAGAACAATGGCAATAGCCAGTGATGCTTGAAGGTCTATGGGACACCCCCTAGCCAACAACTCAAACAACTCCAAAAGGGGTAACCCATTCTTGGCACTGAGCTTTTGATTTGTTAGTCTGTGGTGTTAAGTAGGGGCATTGCACCCCCATTATAGAATAGCTCCATTAAAATGATCATATATATATATATATGTTTTAGGAAGCTTTTTTTATAGTAATAAATTTCCATATGACTTTTTCAAAAGGCCTTTAGTGTTAGTTATCTACCCATACTCCCTCTTCTACCAGGCCCCCTTCCCCCCATACCATTTAACCCTTCCTGTTCCATTGTTCTCCTTTCCCCCTTTATATCACTACATTCTATCTCCCCTCCCTTTAAAGTCCCCACCTCCATAGCCCCTCACTAGTTTCCTGACCTCTATAGATTTTTCAGTTGAAATACACATATCTAAAGGTTTAAAATTAATACCCACAAATGAGAAAAAACATGAAATTATTTCTTTCTGGGTCTGGGTTACCTCACTCAATGATTATTTCCAGTTCCATCCATTTACCTTTGGATTTCATAATTTTTCTTTTCTTTTTTTTATATTTTATTTTACTATTTTTATGTTATGTGAATGAGTATTTCCTGCATGTATCACAGAGGTCAGAAGAGGAATCGGATCCCCTAGAACTGGAGTTAAGGATGGTTATTAGCTGCCGTGTGGTGTACTGGGAACCAAATCTGAGTCCTCTGCAAGAGCTGCCGGTGTTCTTCACCACTGAGTCATTTCTCCAGTCTTTTCTTTTTTAAAGATTTATTTTTAAGTGTGTGTGTGTGTGTGTGTGTGTGTGTGTGCGTGTAGGTACATGTGAATTCAGGTGCTCAAGGAGCCCAGAGGTGGTTGTGAGCCACCAATGTGGGTGCTTGAAATCAAACTCAGGTTCTCTGCAAGAGCAGTACCCACTCTTAACTGCTGAACCATCTCTCCATCCCCAATTTAGTTTTTGTTAACAAATGAATAATATTCCATTGTGCAAATGTACCTGTCACACTTTCATTATCCCTTCATCAGTTGATGGATACGTAGGGTGTCTCCACTTCCTGGTTATTGTAAACAACAGGACAGAAATGGACAGGGATGAGCAAGTATCTCTGTAGGAGGATCTAGAGTGCTCTGGTAAATGACCAAGAGTGGTAATGTTGGATCATATGGTAGATCTATTTCTAGCTTCTTGAGGAACCATCACACTGATTTCCATAATGGCTGCACCAATTTGAACTCCCACCAACAGTGAATAAGTGTTCCCCTTTCCCTACATCCTCACCAGCATTAGCCTTTTTGGTTTTTTTAATCTTTGCCATTCTGGCTGGAGTAAGAGAAAATCTCAAAGTAGTTTTAATTTGCATTCCCTGAAGCTAAGGATGTTGAACATTAAAAAAAATTCTCAGTCATTTGTGTTTCATCTTTTGCGAACTTTCTGTTTAGTTCCTTGACTCAATTTTTAGTTGAGTTGTTTTCTTGTTTAATTTTTTAGTTCTTTGTTTATACTAGATACTAACCCTCTGTCTGATGTAAAGCTTTATCCCCATTTTGTAGGCTGCCTCTTCACTCAAATGATGGTGTCTGACTGTGCAGTAGCTTTTTAGTTTCATGTGGTTCCATGTGTCAATTGTTAGTCTTAATGCCTGCGCTAGTGGGGTCCTGTTCAGAAAGTCCTTTCCTGTGCCTGTAAGTTGGTATGTGTTCCCTACTTTCTTCCATATCAGATTCAGGGTAACAGGTCTTACGTTGACCTCACCTTGATACATTTGGAGTTTTGTGCAGGGTGAGAGATAAGGGTCTAATTTCATTCCTCCTCACGCCACTATTCAGTTTGACCAGCACCACTTGTTGAAAATGCTTTTATTTCTCCAGTGTGTATTTTTGACCTCTGTAAAAAATCATGTATTTATAGGTGTGCAGACTTATTTGTGGTTCCTAATCCTATGCCATTGATCAATGTGTCTGTTTTGAAGGCACACATTTTTTAATGGGGTGGCAGAGGGAAGTGGGGTTTCTTTTTTTAAATTTTTTATTATTTTTATTTTATGTGTATGAGTGTATTACCTGCATGTATGTGAGCACATACGTGTCGTGTGGTGCTATGGAGGTCAGAAGAGGGCTTCAGATTCCCCTGGAACTGGAGTTAAAGATGGTTCATAGCCACCTTGTGGGTGCTGGGAATCAAACCCGGGTCCTCTGCAACAGCAGTCAGTGCTGTCAACTGCAGAGACACCTCTCCAGCCCCTGAAGGCACACATTTTTAATTCCAGTTCTGGGAAGGCAGAAACAGTCAGATCCCTGGCCAACCAGCCTAGCCTACTTGGTGAGTTCCAAGCTAATGAGAGGCCATGTCTCAAACAAACAACCCTAAAACAAACAACATCAACAACAAAACAAATGAAAAGTAGAAGTGCCTAAAGAATGACATCCAAGATTGTCCTCTGACCTTCACACGTACTTACACATGTGCACATGAACAAGCACACAAACACACACCCAACAGAACTAAATAAAAACAGGACTCAAGATGCTGGGATGACAACTTTCCCTCTCTGCTGTCCCTGGTCTCCAGTGCCTAAGAACCACTGGCTTCTACTGTTCAGCAGCTGGGAGAAAACCTGAACCCTCATCTGACCAGCCCTGCAGTCAGCCAGGACAGAAGAAGCTCTGCTGAACACTAGTCCCTCACACAGGAAAGTCCCAAGATTTATTTAGTTATTTATGATGGTTGTGTTGTTTAGAGATTTTTTTTTGAGTTAGGGTCTTGCTATTTAGCCCAGGTTGGTCTTGAACTTGCAATCTTCCTGCCTCAGCCTCCCGAGGGCTGGGGTGACAGGTGGGAATTACTATGGTCTGCAGAAGAAGGGTGTTGGTGTTTGGTTTGGGTGGTGTTTGTTTATGGCACTAGGAATGGTGCTAGGACATGGCAAGGTAGGCAAACACTATTCCACTGAGCCACACAGGCCCCAGGGAATTATTTTGATTGGCTCAGACTGTTTCAGGAGCCAATTAGCTCGTAAGGCTAAAGTTGATGAATGACTCACCCTGAGTGATTTAGAAATCCCTTGGAAAGTCACAGTGGCTAGAGGGAGGGAGGCAGCCTCTGCTGGGGTAATTGCCACCCACTCCTGTGGTGTCACAGAAAGACAGCACAGAGGCATGCTGCACACAGACAGTCCCCCTAAATAGTTGTTTCATTATGCCCTGAATTGTGTCCCCCAGGTTCATATCTGACCACCAACATGGCTGCATCTTGGGTAAAATCTCTAGTAGGGAAGTCAAATGAGGCCACAAAGATAGGACCTAATCTGACAAGACTGCAGACCTTTGAGAAGAGGACAGGAGAAAGACCTTTCTCTACCACATGAGCACCCAGTGAGAAGGCTGCCCTCTGCAAGCCTTGAAGGACTGTGATACCACCTTGACCTTGAACTTCCAGCCTCCAGAACCATGAGAGAATGTTTGAGTCACTTGCCTTTGACATTCTATAGCCTGAGATGACCAAGACAGGCTTGTTTGTTATGTTAGTTATCTCTTTGACTAGTGTGGTTATTAATAACTGTTTGTCTCATTGTGACAAAATACCTGGTAGAAACAATGTACAGGAGGGAAGATTGATTTCAGCTCACAGGTTTAGTCTGTCGTGACTGGGAAGGACCGTTAGTGGGTGCAGGAGCACGTGGAAGAGGCTCCTCACATTATGCTGGACTAGGAAGCAGAGCTACCCTGGACCCAGGGGGTTAGATTCAAGACATTGACCACACACACAGGTTGATCAGCTCTATGTTTTTAAGAACATGGCAAACTAGAGTGTGTTCTGAGGTAGCCAAGGGGATGGAGTAACTGGCATGCAGACAGTCTAAGTAGCAGGGGAAAGCTGGTGTCCTCCAGAGAACCACGTGTCATAGGCTTGATTCTGTCACCAGAATTCTCTCTGGGTCTCTTGAGCTATCAGGCAAACCATATAACATATCTTTATGTACATTTATTATTATCATGAGTGGGGGGAGTGAATTACAAAGAAATAAACACCCAGTGCCTAGCTCTGCGCTCAGCTCTGAGATGCCCAGTTCTGTATGCGGGCTCACAGCCCGCCATGCCAGATGGCTCCTGCAGCATGCCCATAGTCACCGCTAGCTTTTGCCCACGCCTCAGGGGCCAGTGGTCTTTCCCCAGGCCCATAAATGCCCCCTCTTGTGATACAGGTGAGACTCAGGGGCCATCTCTTCTCCATGTCTGCTGCTGCCCCATGTGGTCAGACCCCGGCCCCATCCCAAGATGGACCACAAGCCCCTCCTTCTGAGGGCTAACTCTCCACAGTCAACTCTCCACAGCAGGCCCTACCCCTTGGAAAAACCAGGATCCCTGGGGAACACAGTCCCCAAGGATTGGGAGGTAGTGAAACTTTTAAAAAGGTGGGCTGAATCAGAGGAAGTTATAGGGCTGGTGAGATGGTTGGGCAGTTAAGAGTACTGGCTGTTCTTACTGGGACCTGGGTTTGATTCCCAGCACCCACATGGTGGCCAACAAAACCATCCATAACTCCAATTTCAGGGGAGCCAATGCCCTCTTCTGGCTTCCACAGGCATTGCACAAAACGAGTGCACTTACACACACGCAGGCAATATACTCATACAGATAAAATAAAAATAATAAAATATTTTGTAAAACCAAAGGAAGTTAGGTCATTGGGGATGTGCCCTTGAATGGGATTTTGGGCATCTTTTGGGGTGTGTCCTTGAATGGGATATTGAAGGTCATTCAGGGGATATTAGGGGTCACTGGGGGTATGCTCTTGAATAGGATATTAGGGGTCCCTGGAGGTGTGCCCTTGAATGGGATATTGGGGGTCAATGGGGGTGTGCCCTTGAATGGGATATTGGGGGATGGGGGTGTGCCTTTGAATGAGACATTAGGGATTAATGGGGGTATATTCTTGAATGGAATATTGGGACCAGTTGTGGTTTGTATTTAAAATGTTGCTGAAGCCTTCCACGTGAAGGTGTAGCCTGGCTGGTGGTGCTATTGGGAGGTGACAGGGTCTCTGGGACTGTGATTTCATCACTACTTTCATCCATCAATGGATCCCCAATATCATGGCATTGTTGGAAGGTTCTGGCAAGTTTTAGGAAGGGTGGGACCAATTTGGAGAAAGGTCACTAGGCTATGCCCTGGAAGGGCTTATCTTGTCCCTGGCCCTTCCCTTTGACTTGATGCTTCCCAGCCAGATGGTGAGAAGCTTTGCTCTGCCATACATTCCCCACTTCAATGCTCCAGAGCAAAGGAGTCAACTGACCACGAGCAGGAGCCTCCCAAATCCTAAGGCAGCCCAAACCTTTCTTCTGCTCAAAAATACATATTTGTTTACTTATTTCCTTACTTATTTACTGGGTGTGTTTCTATATGAGTATGTGTGGCATATGTACTTGTTTATGTGTACACACAGGTATGTACATCTACACACATGTCCAGAGGCCAGAGGAGGATGCTGGGTGTCCTGTTCTATCACTTTCCATCTTATCCCCTTAAGACAGGGTTTCTCCCTGGACCTCGAGCAAGGCTGGCACCTGTGAACCTCTGGTCCCTACCTTCCACTGTGCTGTGCTTACAGGTATATTCATAGCCATGTCTAACTTTTTTACATGGGTGCTGGGGATTTGAACTCAGGTCTACATAATTTCACAGCACACACTTTTACCCATTGAGCCATCTCCGAAGCCCCCTGTCCTCTTTTAAAATTCTTTCATGTGTTCTGTTATAGCAACATAATATTGGGTAACACAGGCGGTGAGTGCATTGTCTTTGGTAGTATGCAAAGTGGAGTGGCCAGCCCTGGGGTGGCTGTGTGGTTGGACCACAGGGGAAGGCTGTAAAGGCCCCTATACTGAGTATCTAAGCACCAGATTCTCAGGAAGTTGTGGGGGAAGGAGTAGGCTTTAGACTGAAAGTTTGCCCCCCACCCCCAAAGGAAGTAACAAAGGTAAAATGAGCTGAGGAGCGTAGGTCCTTGATAGGGTTGTCACCCTTGTAAGAAATGATGCAATAGAACTTTCTATCTGCCTCACATCAAGGGGATGAAGCCAAGTAGTAGCCTCACCATACAGGGTCAGCAGGTGCTTTCAACATGGACTCCAGGGCCTCCAGAACCCAGAGAAGAAAACATCTGCTTTTTTCCAGTGTCAGCCCTGACTGGGTCCCTCTGCTACCTCCTCCAGGTGACTCTGGGGTCTGAGCCTGAAGGTGCTAGTCTCTGTGATGGCGCAGAGAGTTGAATAGAACCTTTGGGCCAAGAAAGATTGTTGATCTCCTCTCCCACCTATTTGCTCTCCAGAGTTCTGTTCGCTGTGGCATGGTGAGTGCAAGAGTGATATGGGTGAGCTGAGAAGATGGCTCAGAGGGTAAGGTGCTGCCATGCAAGCATTAGGACCTGAGTTTGACCCCCCAGAATCCATGTGAAAAGGCCAAATACAGTGGCATGAGCCAGTAATCCTGGTGCTGGGGAGATGGAGACAGGAGGATCTCTGGTACTTGCTGGCCAGCCAGTCTAGCCTAATCAGCAAGCTCCAGGTTCAGCAGGAGGCCTTATTTCAAAAATCAAGGTGGAGGAGCTGGAGAGCTGTCTCAGCATTTAAGAGCACCAGCTGCTCTTCCAGAGGACTTGGGTTCTGTTCCCAGCACCCGTGTGGCAGCTAACAACCATCTGTAACTTCAAGGGTCTGGCGCCCTCTTCTGGCCTCTGGGGGCATTTCACAACACAGGTGCACTTACAGGCAGGCAAAACGCTCGTACACATAAAATAAAAATAAATAATGAGCTTGACTCCCCCAGCCGCGTTCACCCTTCCATCTCCCCTGCTGTTCTCTGCTCCTGGTTTGGGCCCTGTGCCATTCCTGGTCTGGGGTCCCCAGACATCTGGGGAACCAGTGCTGCTTCCTGATCTTTTTCACCCAGGCCAGCTTGGTGCCTTCCTTGGGCTCCAGGAGCACTGCTTCGGGACCTGGCCCTGCCCTCACCTCTCCCTGCTTCCCTGGACCTGCACCACCGGCTAACTCTCCTGGCCTGCTCTCTTGCCCCCAGGCCTCTTTGGGGGTAAGTCTATAGCGCAGCCCTCTGCGCCTTGACTCCCCCAGCCCCGTTCGCCCTTCCATCTCCCCCGCTGTTCGCTACTCCTAGTTTGGGCCCTGCGCCATTCCTAGTCTTGGGTCCCCAGACACCTGGGGAACCAATACTGCTTCCTGATCTTTTTCACCCAGACCAACTTAGTGCCTTCCTTGGGCCCCAGGAGCACTGCTTCTGGATCTGACCTCTCCCTCACCTCCCTCTCCTTCCCTGGTCCTGCAACACCTGCCAGCCTCTTTCTGGGGCTGACAGCCTCTTTCTGGGGGCTCCGAGGCTTACCTTTCCTCTTCCTGATCCTTTGCATCCACTACAACACAGCTACTCAATCCACTCCTTGGGAAATCTTGGGGCTTCTTCCCACCCCATCTGCCTTTGCATCCCTGCGTGGTACGGCCACGGCCAGGATCTCAGGTCAGTCCAACACCCAAGTTCCTGAGGCCAAAATCATTCTTACAAGATTCCAGACCTAAGGAGAAAGTCTGAAAACTTCTGACCCACATTGGAATTGGGCCACTGCGGAACTCCTGAAGACAAAATCAATCCGGCCACGACAATATAAAATCAAAAGAGAGAACCAGAAGCTTAGAAAAACCAGCTCTTCATACCCAAAAACTAAACCACAAAGATACATAAAGTTCAAAAAAAGAAGCAGAACTAAACTTGAAGGCCCGAGTATCACACAAGAGTCAGAAACTACAAAAGAAATTCACATGTCAAAATCACAGAGAAAAAATAATAACATGAAAAACCAAAATAACATATCCCCACCAAATACCAGTAATCCTCTAGAGGAGCACAATGAGAACCCCCTAGAGAC
>NW_008329714.1:876455-877018 GCF_000622305.1 Nannospalax galili
ACAGACAGGACCAGAAAAGAAACTCTCCACGGTGCAGCATAGTAAAAACACTAAACATACAGAACAAAGAGACAAATCTGAAAGCTGCAAAAGAGAAACAACAACTCACATCTAAAGGAAAACCCATTAGGATTACAGTTGAGTTTTCAGTGCAAACTATGAAAGCCAGAAGAGCCTGGACCAAAGTATGCCCAGTTTTAAATGACCACAGATGCCAGTCCAGATTACTTTACCCAGCCAAAATGTCTATAATAGTTGAAGGGGAAAGAAAAATCTTCCATGACATAAATAGGCTGAAGGAATACATGTCCATAAAACCAGCACTTCAGAGAGTTCTGGAAGCAGTACAAAGAGCTGAGAAAGGAATGACTATACTCAAGGGATCACGGAAAGAAATTCAATGAAGGTATAACTGCGGAAAAGTACAGCTATATCAAGGACAGGATTTAATACTCATGTTTCATTAATAACTTTAAATATTGACGGACTGAACTCCCCAGTCAAAAGCCACAGACTAGGTGAATGGATTAAGAAACAAAACCCATCTTTCTGTTGACTGCAAG
>NW_008329714.1:881008-917708 GCF_000622305.1 Nannospalax galili
GTGGAGATCTTTTTTAAACGTTGGAACCTCATTTAATTTTATGTCTTATAGAGTTTATAATGAGTAAAAGATTATATAAGGGTAATAATTCATCTGTAAACCTAGAAATGTACAGCCAATTTTGAAAGAGATGTACCCTAGCTCAGAAAAATGTTATTGAATAGGTTAATGCTGTTGTAATGAAATGCTTCTTCTAATTAAAAAACAAACAAACAAAAAAACCAAAAAACAATTTCTTTGAAAAAAATAAATAAATAATGAAAAATAGAAGAAGTGGAGAGTAACTGAGGAAGGCATCCACTGTTGGCCTCAGGATTCCACATGCATGGGCACATACATCTACACACACACCACACACACACACACACATACACACACACACACACACACACACACACGACTTAGGAGCCCTTGATCTAGCTGTGACTGAAAGCCAGAGCTCTTTAGTTAATTAACTAGACATCAAGTTTCATTTCACTTTCATCCAATTTAGATCAGGTTTCTTTTTTTTAATGTGTATGAGTGTCCTGCTTTGTTTCTTTATTGCTGTGACAAAACACTTGACCACTACCAACTTGGGGAGGAAAGGGTTTATTCAGCTTACAACTCCCAGGTCGCAGTTCATCAGGGAGCCCAAGGTAGGAACTCAGGGCAGGAACCTGGAAGCAGGAGCTGGAGCACAGGCCATGGAGGAATGCTGCTCACTGGCTTGCTCCCCTGGCCCCTGCTCAGCTTGCTTTCTTATGCAACACAGGCCCACCTGCCCAGGGGCGGCACAACCCACAGTGGGCTGGGCCCTCCCACATCACTCATCAAGAAGACGCCCCTCAGACATGGCCACAGGCCAGTCCAATAGAGGCAGTTTCCCAATTGAGACTCCCTCAACCCAGGTGTGTCAAGTGGACACTAAAGCTATCCAGCACAATGAGTCTATTGCATGCATGTAAATGCACCCATGTTGTGCAGTGTCTGCCGAGATCAGAAGAGGGTGTTGGATCCCCTGGAACTGGAGTTACAGATGGTTGTCAGCCACTATGTGGATGCTGGGATTCGAACCCAGGTTCTCTGCAAGAGCTGTCAGTGCTCCTAATTGCTGAATCATCTCTCCAACCTCCTAGATCAGGTTTCTTTCACTTAAAACTCAAAGGGTTTCTTTGAAGACAGGGCCTTGCTATGCAACCCAGGCTCACCTCAGACTCATGGCTGTCTTTCTACCTCAGCCTCCCAAGTGCTGGGATTGTGGGCATGAGCCACCACACCTGGCTAAACTGGAAGGAATTTGATGACCTGATGGTGCATCTTCCCTGTGCTATGATGGGGGTCTGTGTGAAGGAAGGGTAGTGGGACGAGGGTAGAGCAGGAGAGGCCACTACTAACTATGCCTGCACGGATGAGAGTCCAGGACAGGCCACACAGACAGGGACAGTGGAAGAATGAAGAGCAGTTAAAAAGGTGGTGAACACCCCAAAACATTCTAAAAAATGTGCAACCAAGCAATCCACTTCTAAGTCACTAGAGGATGAGGATCACAAGGGGAAAGTGGGAGACTAGTTTGCTGCTAGAAAGCACTAGTTTTGTGGGTGCAGCTATAGCCATCTGAATGGAGTAACTCACAGTGGTACAGTCTGTAAAGTAGAAGGAAATGGTGAAAATTAACGCCCTGAATGAGGTTAGTAAGTGACTGCAAATCAACTGAGGAGAAAGAAAAGGGAGGCCCTGAGGTTGGAAGCCTGTGACCAGGGAAGAGCGCCACAGGGAGTGTCTGCCCAGCCCACACTCAGCTCCTGGGCTGGCCATAGGCGTGGGTGAGTGACTACATGCCACTTCTGTGCATGATGATGCCCTGTGGCCACAGGAGCAGAGGGGAAGTGGTGAGGCCAGAGCTGGGAGGAGCCACCCACAGGGGAGGGAATCAGAAGTCGTGGAAGGTTCTAGGGAGGGGGGTCAAGAGATCAAGCATTGCAGCCACCTGCCTGGCTGGGGACTGGAGGCCCCTAGAGACTGCTGTGGAAGGCCAGGACTGGCTGGAAGGGAGCCACAGAGGATGCAAAGTTCAGCTTTCTATGAGCTGGTCTGTATCATGGGGGAGACTGCCCCCACAGATGCCTGCACCCACAGCCACCTAGGCACTGGACCTGCCTCCTTTTCCAGGAGGGCCTCTGAACCTTCAGTGGTCCCTGAGAGGGCCTGCTGGTGTCTGGGGGGGGTGGGGCAGGGAGGGGGCTATGGAGTTCAGCGTCAGTGCCATGTGGACAGCTGCTCAGCTTGGGCAGGTCTGCAATGCTGGCCTCAGCCAGGAAGTACTGTGCCACTCAGGTCTGCCATGCCCCTGGGATATGATGCTCAGCAGTGTCTCTAAATATCTCTCAGGGGCCTCTACACAGCCAAACTGCCCCCAGGCTGAAGACCACAGACTCCAGTGAAGGCTCACTATTGGAAACCCCTAAGGGTCATGTGGTGCCAGGACAAGGCCTGTATATCCTCAACTGTCACACAGAGTGAAGGCAACCCCGTGGACATGAGGGTGCTGGGACATCACAGCGTTGAAGGCTGGAGGGACAGTGGAGGTGGAGGTTAGGTTTGTGCACTCAGGAGCAGGTCAGTATTCCACCTGCCTCTGCACCAAGCTCAAGGCAGGGAATGAGGGGACAGTGCTGGCCCCAGGATGCCCAGGCCACGTCACCATGCTCACCCCACCCATTGGGAATTCCTGTTGGTTCTGTCTTCAAAACACAGCCCCAAATCCACAGCCACCATCCTGTACAGAACCACCAGCACCCCACCCACAGTTACAGTAAGGGGCTCACTTTGACTTCTGGGCCCCTCCCCACCCAACAAAATGTACCGGTCTCCTTACTGCTGTTTGACAGAAACAGAATCATGGCATGTTTGTGACTGAGTTCCCAAAGCCCATGCAGCATCTGTAGCATGAGCCTGCATCCCTCCTGGTCAGGTCCTCAGCCCCCTCACTTTCCTCTCCCTCTGAGTCCCTTCTCAACGTTGTTGCCCTGGCTTTCCTCCCGATACTAAATGTCTATGTGCCTCATTCCCTTACTTCACCAGAGTGTCCCCTGCTCAGCATGGCCTTCCTTAGTCACTTCCTCAAGGTTCTCTGCCAAGTCAACTCTGCTCCACCCCCACTTAGGGCTCACCTACAACCCAGCTGCTCCTGCCAATGGCAGCCTGTGGGGCCCCACTTCTTCCTGACCTCCCTGTCGGTCTATACCTTGTCAGTGTCAGCACAGTCTGCTTCCACAGCCTTTGCACAGGCCATGCCTCTGTCTACCACATGCCCTGCTGTCTCCTGGAAGACCATTTCTTCTTTGTATTTCCACCTCCCTAGGGAAGCTGTCCCCGATCCCTGACCAGAGTGGCTGACCCCTATGCCCACGATGCCCCATCTTGTCATGAGCACAATGCATTGCTCTTGCTTATTTGCTCAACTTCAAGACCCAGGGGGCAGTGACCAGCCTTGGAGCCCAGGACCTAGAGCTGAGCTGGGGTTCAAAGTCAGAGATATGCAGGAGTCAGTGGAGAGTTAATGCCCCAAACTAGATGACCTCAAACCTCACCTTTTCTCTCCAGCTCTTCCCAGGGCCAAGGGTGTCCTTGAGTCACTCTTGGGGGAGCCCATCTCCTCTGCAGCCTTCCGAGGTTATAGGCTTCTCTCCCCAGCACCTGGCCCTTTCAGTTTTACAGGCTTTTGTGGGAGAAGAGGTTCAACAGGCCTCTCTGATGGGCACACTGGGCACTGGTCTTCTACCTCTGGTAATGGAATGAGCTCTTTATTGAGAGAGACTGGTGAGGTGGCCAGTAGACCAAAGCACTTGCTGTGCAAGCCTGATGATTTGAGTTGGATCACCGGAACACACTGTGGAAGGAGAGAACTGACTCCAGAAGTCGTCCTCCACATGTATGCTGTGACATGTGGACCACAAAAACAATAATAAATAAAAATTAATTTTAAAACTTTTTAGTTGACATACTAGATGAAAGGCTTCATTGTGATACTTTCCACATATTATTAATATATTTTGCTTGTGTTCACTCTGCCCTCCCTCTTCTTCTGCCCCTCTCACACTGGTTCACCCCTTTCTGGTTTCAATGGAATAAACAAACATATGTATTTAAATTTAGATTCTGCTTATGAAAGAAAAACACCTTTCTTCCCTCCACTGCCCTCTCTTTTCCCCCTTCTCTCCTTTTGAACCCCTTTGTCCCCACTAGTCTTCCTTCTGTTTTCATGTCCTATATGTACATACTTTTAAATTTAAATTTTATTTATTATTGTGTATGCGGCAGTTATAGAGCACAACTCTGTGGAGTTGGTTCTTTCTGTTGACTTTTATGTGGATTATGGGGAGTGAATTCAAGTTGTCAGGTTTGGTGGCAAGTACTTTTACCCACTGAGCCATCTAACCAGTCCCCATATAAATAAACATTGATGTGAAATGTTTCTATGATATGTCGATTTGGAGTTCTTTGGGAAAATACCCAGGAGTGGTATTTATCTGGGATCTACTGTTAATGTTTTTAGGAGCCTTCATACTGATTTCCATTGTAGGTCGACTAGTTTACATTCCTACCAGCAGTGTATAAAGGCTCCCTTCTGTTCCCATCCTTGTTAGCATTTGTTATTTGTTTTCTTGGCAACTGCCATTCTGTTCTGCATAGGAAAGAAATCATGATATTTGTCTTTCTGAGCCTGCCTTATTTTGCTTAATGATGATCTCCAGTTCCATTAGCTTCCTGCATATGACATGATTTCATTCTTTTTTTTTCTAGCTGCATAATACTCTATCATGTATATAGAGCACATACATGTGGGTATGTAGATACCCACTTGATGGGGTGGGTATCTAGGCTGGTTCTGTGTCTTGGCTGCTATAAACAGTGCAGCACAGCGGTAAGCATGGGTGTGTAAGTTTCCCTGTGTCGTGCTGACTTAGACTCCTTTAGGAAATACCTAGAAGTGGTATGGCTGGGTCATATGGTATTTTTAGTTTTTTTGAAACCTCTACATTGGTTCCTGCCATGGCTATACCAGCTTATATTCCCAGCAGCAGGTTTAAGTCAGGCCTACTCTCTCCATCCCCTCACTCCTGCCTCCCAAAAGCCTGGTGAATGATGCCTGGTACAGACTGGCTCCTCCAGGCTGGGAGGATGCAGAGATAACCAGCAAAGACCCCATTCTCTATGCTGATGGGGAGGCAGGGTGACCAGGAACAGGGCTGTGATGCACACAGTAGAGACTGCCATGTGGGCCCTCCCTGCCTGCCCCACCCCACCTCCAGTCAACTAGGACCAAGACCTACAAGTTCACCTTGGCACCCAGCAGACACAGACCACTTTAGGGCAGGGGTGGAGGGTATGCTGGGGTATACTGGGGAACAAAGATGTACATATACGTGTGTGCACAACACACAAATGACAATGGCAACAGGAAACATGTATTGCATACTTACTATATGTTATTATCTTATGTATTCCTCCAAAAAACTCGAGGAGGCAGATGGTACTATAGTTCCATCTCATGGATGAAGAAACTGAGGTACAAGGAATTTATCTTGTCTGTGGCATCCAGATGAGAAGACACCAAGTGGAGGTTTGGGCTTGCTGTTTGCCTCCCAAGCCTGAGCTGCTCACCACCAGTTTGAGGGCAAACCACTGTACTCCCCCAAGTGCCAATGGACTCTGCTTGGCCACCCAGCCCACTCACCACCCAACAAATAGAGGGATAAGGGTGAAAAACAGAGAGAAGAGATCTCATCAGTGTGGCATTACTCAGAAAAGGAAGAGATAAGGGGGTCCAGCTAACCCAAATCCATCTTTGTCTTTGGGTCAGCATCATAAGCTTTATATTTAACTAGAGGGAGAACTGGAATAGGGCAAGAAGTTTGTATGGTCAGCCATCCAGCCATCCTGGGCAAGGTGTAGCCTGGTTGGTCATATCTCAGTCCTGGTCTTTCAGATGACCCAGTAGGAAGTCCATCACCTGAGAACACTCTGCCACCCACCCCCCCGCCACATGCTTGCTCAGGTAGGCCTTCGCCACCATAGCTGCCTTCACGTGGGCATGGTTTATCCTGTGTGGCTTACCGTTCCTTCCTTCAGGGTAGTTTCAGTCCCTGTCATAAGGATGTTTATCAGTCAGTTCTGTTGTTCCTAGACTCCAAGGTGACTTTAGGAGAGACCCAAAAGAAAGGTGAAGGAGGCAGACACTAAGCCCAAACTGGAGTTCTCCGGGCCAGGGACTGGAGCACTCTTCAACCTTCCAAAGGCTCCCGAAAGCCCCCTGAGCACAGAGAGACACATCTTACAGACATCCGTATGCCAGTCGCCACATGAAGCGCTCCCTTGCTTATATACCTATGGTTTATATATCTGGAGTCTACAGACATGGTTCCACATAAGGCTCATCACACATGATTGGCAGGTGGGCTGCCCTGTCCGTGCTTAACATAAAAAATGCAGAACTTCCATCCACCTAGCCCACATATGTGCCCCACAGCAGCAATACACAGATGAGCATGTGTGACACATTTGTGTGAGAGCAAAGGTTATGGAGCGCCTAGTGTGTGCCTTGCACTGTGCCAGGAGCTGAGAATGGAACAGTGAAAGAAACCGAGACCTTTCCTATGTAACCTAGCATGAGGGGACATGCATGGACAGTGGGCAAATCTGAGACAACCCCCACTTAGCCAGAGTTTCCTCTGTGCAGACAGTTGACTCTGCCCCTGATCTGCCCCATGCATCAGGTCAACCCCTGACATGCACACACATGAACATCTACTCCCCTCTCCCAGAAGCCAAGTGGTACAACCTGGGCCCTGGGTAGTAGTGGGTAGCGTGAGCACCTCATGTTGCCTGAGGACCCCGAGACTATTGTGATCCTAGGGACAAATGTCACATTCACTGCAGATGTGCATACCCACAGGTGTGTAGAGTGTGAGGCCAAAGCAGTACTCGCCTCCAAGGGCCTCCTGCCTCATCAGGAACCCTAAGTCACCATCCTCTCTGCCACAAGCTGCAGACATGGGGAGGAGGGGCTGCGATGACTCTGCTTCCAGGCAGCTGTGCTGAGTTTCGGCAGACTCCCTTCCTCAAAGAAGCTCTGCTTTACTGAAAGCTCTGTCTGCCGTGGTTTCCCTGCATTCAGAAAGGTCAAATGCTCACAAAAATATTTACTGAGAACTGTCAGTCAATCAACAAGCATTTACTGAGAGCTACAGCTATCATGCCAGGGAGGGAGTGGGGTGGGTAAACCCAGATCCCATCCTGCAGAAGGTCACAGCAAGGACAGAGCTGTGGTTAGCCAGGATAGGGGGCAGCCAGGCAGAGGGATTTACCCAAAACCTGGCAAAGGGAATACATGCCACAGTGACCAAAACAGCCATGTTCGTGACCCTGTCACAACTGGGGGTATGCTGGTGAGTCAGTAATCAGCAAACAAGAAAGGAGCTGACACCTGTGATGTGGCCATTACATTCTCCCACCATGATCAATGTCACACTGCCAAGGGGACACAGGGAGAGCAGAGCCTGGAGAAGAAGCCAGTAATTCTTCCCTCCCCAGAGACAAGGTGGGGACCCAGAGCCTCAGTACCTGGGACAGGATGGAGCCCAAGTTAGATGGACTGGGGGCAAGGCTCAAACTCCCTGCATATCTTTGGTGGCCTGCTGTGATTTGTTCTCTCATTAAGGGAGCCTCATACCATGCTGGGGGCTCTGAGACCTGTCTGCCTTGCTGGGACCGATGAAGGAGCCTAGGAGAGGTGACTAACCAGAAGGCTTCCTGAGAGTGGGGACATCTGAGTTGGTAAGAAGCCCTCTTTCCCCAGGAAGAGGCACATACCCCACTGAACAAACTCAAGCAGTGCCACCAACTCTGTGGGGAAACCACGGCAGCCAGAGTGTTCAGAAAACTGTGTTCTGTGTGTGTGTGTGTGTGTGTGTGTGTGTGTGCGCGCGTGCGCACGCTCACCTATGAAGGCCAGGACTTTTGGGAATCATCCTCTTCTTCCCTTCCACCATTTGGGTTCCAGGGATTGACCTTAGGTCCTCAGGTTTGGCAACAAGACTTTTCTATGCCTTGAACTCCTGAATCATCTTACTGGCCCCAGTTAGCAAAGTTTTTAAAGGAAGTGAGTGCCGCTCTAAGTGCCTTGCAAAGACCTGCTCACTGAACCCCTAGACTCACTGACACCTCCAGATGATTCTTTGAATGGGGCTTGAAATATTCTCAGCCCCATTTCCAGGATGGGACAGTTGGGAAACAAGGAAGTCACCACGTCCGAGAAGGCTGGTGTGCCTGCCCACTCTTCTCCCTCAGTGTCTAAAAGTAAGTGCAGCTTGGGGAAGTCTGGGGGGTACCCAGCCATGGTGAACAACTGTCAGTTTAGTTCTGGGTTTAATTAAATGTCAGAGTGTGGGAAGTGATCAGTTCAGCTAAAGTCCCTTCTGCCCCACCGCAGCTCCACACACAGTACAAGTGTTGTCTGATGGGGGCTAGGTTACCAACGATGTTGGTCAGCCAGTCAACAAATATTTTCTGTCTTGTCTGACCCAAAGTTGAGAGGCTGGAGGGGCCCTCATTTCCACTATATTTTGTTTTATTGAACACCTGTGCTAGCCAGGCCCTGGGCTGGGGACCAGGGCAGAAAAAGAAAGAGTCCCAGGCCCTGACATCAAGGAGATTGCTAAAAGGTGCACAGGATGAGTGATTTCTGAATGTTTGAAATATTCTGTTATTAAAACTACCAAAGAGTTGGGTGTGGTGGTGCACATTTGTGAGGCCAAGGTAAGAGGATCAAGAGTTCCAGGCCAGCTTGGGCTATATAGTGAGACACTGTGTCAAGGAAACAAACAGAAACACCAAATGATAAAAGAGAGATGTGCACATGGAGGGGATTCTGCCCTGGTTTTGAACAGAGCTCACAGGAAAGGCCATGGTGTATGGGCCTGAAAAGATGCCACATGGGAAGGGTGTGTTTCTGAGGAGAGCCAGTGATAGACTTTTCCTAGAACTGCGGAGATGGTGACTACATTGCAAATATACTAAAGTTCACTGGGAGCTGGGTCTGCGGGTGCATGTCTTTAACCCCAGCACTCAAGAGGCAGAGGCAGGGGGCTCTCTATGAGATCAAGACCAGCCTGGTCTATATTGTGAGTTCTAGGATAGCTGGGGCTATAGGGAAACCTTGTTTTGTTTTGTTTTTTAATCGTGTCTCACTCAGCTGAAAAAAAAATCACTTCTCATTCAACTAAAGCCCACTGAATTGCAGTGTGACTCTGTGTGTGTTTGTGTGTTTGTGTGTGTGTGTGCGTGCGTGTGTGCATGCCCCCATGCATTTGGAAGTCAAGTTTCCTCACTCTCTTCCTTATTTTTTGTTTTTGTTTTGTTCTGTTTTTTGCTTTTATTTTTTATTTTATTAAAAAAAATTTTTTTTTGAGACAGGGTCTCCCTGTAGCCCCAGCTGGCCTGGAACTCACTATGTAGACCAGGCTGACCTTGAACTCACAGAGATCCACCTGCCTCTGCCTCCCATGTGCTGGAACTACAGGGGTGCGCCACCACACCTGGCTTTTCCTTATATTTTGAGACAAGGTCTCTCATTGAATCTGGGCTCTCCAATTTGGCTAGGTTGGCTGGCCAAGGGATCCAGGGAACCTCCTGTCTCTGCCACCTCAGAGCTGCCATGCCTTTTTTTTTTTTTTTTTTTAAATATAGGTGTTGGGGATCAAACTAAGGCTCTCAAACCTTATTGCTGAACCGTCTCAGCCCTAGAACTGGCTTTTGAAATTGAGTAGCAGCCCCACCTGGAATCCCAGTACTTCAGAGGCAGAAGCAAGAGGATTAGATTTCAAGGCCAACTTTGAGCTACTTATCGAGATACTAATTGATCAACCAACAAGATAAAATAAATGAGTTTATTAACTGATTGTTTTCACAAGTTTGTAAATTTTTTATTTTATTATTTTATTTTATGTGTATGAGTGTTTTGCCTGCATGTATATCAGTGCATCCATGTCATACAATGTCCATGGAGTCCAGAAGAGGGTGTTAGATCCCCTGGAACTGCAGTTATGGACAGTTGTTAGCTGCCATGTAGGTGCTGGGAAGCAAACCTAGGTTTTCCACAAGAACAGTCAGTGCTCTTAACCACTGAGTCATCTCCATTGTTTTAAAAAGTTTAAGGCCGTGGCTTCATTCCTTTGGGATGGAAGGCTCAGCCTCTGAGGTGTGCTTGGCTCACACCAGCAGGTCAAGGATGCCTCAGTGGTGGCAGAGTGTGGTGATGGAGATCTCAGAAGTCCAGATTTGTCGCATATTAGCTTACAGAGCCCAAAGAAAGCACTCAGTGATTCTAGTACCAGTGCTCGGAAAGCCTGTCACTGGCCAGTTTTAATCCCATGACCTACCACTGTACTAGGTGAGGAAGAAGTGTTCTGATTGGCTAAGCCTGAGTCACCTGCTCTGCTGGAGTGGTCAGAGTGAGATCAGGTTCACTGAACCCTCAGAAACTGGCAGGCACAAATTGGTCCAATCAGTCATCAGGAGAACCAGTCCTGGCCCTGTCAGTGTGGGGGTCTCTGAAGCAGAACCACTGGAGACGGAAAGCAGCTGGGCAGCCAGGAGGCTGGGAGGCTAAAACGGGTCATGCTAGAGTCTTAGAGTTGTTGGGTCGTGGAGTGGGAAATGTGGGAAGTGAGAGAATTGTGGTTCTGGGAATGCACATACTGTTTGCTCTGTTTACATTGTGTGTGTGTGTGTGTGTGTGTGTGTGTGTGTGTGTTTTCTTGTGTGTATGCCCATGTATGGGTGTCTGTGGATATTCATGTGGTGGCCAGAGGCTGACATTGGGTGTCCTCAATCACTCTCCATGTTACATTTTTTTATCTTTTTGAGAGGATCTCCCTGTAGCCACAGCTGGTCTTGAACTCACTGTATAGTGACCAGGCTGGCCTCGATCTCATAGAGATCGCCTGCCTCTGTCTTCCAAGTGCTGAGATTAAAGACGTGTGCCACTAGGACTGGCTTTCCAAATTACTTTTTGAGACAGGGTCTCTCTCTGAATCTGGAGCTTGCTGATTCTGCTAGACTAGCCAGCCAGGGAGCCCTGAGATCTTCCTGTGTCTGCCTCCCCTGTGCTGGGTTACAGGTGTGTTGCGCTGTTCTGGCTTCTGACGTAGGTTTGCGGATCTGAACTCAGGCTCTTGAGCTTGTTCCACAAGCACGTTGCCCACTGAACTGTCCCCACTCCTAGTCACATTTCTTTTGTTATTAGTCTTCAGCCCTTTCCTTTATATTGGCTTGACTATTTATTGAACTAAACTTATTTTTAAAAGAAACCTCAACCCCTGCAAGATGGAAATCAGTGTCTTTACTATAAACAGGAGGGAAGCACAGACGCACTGAAACTGAAACCCAGCCTTCACTCCTGTGGGTTGCTGCGCCCAGGTGGGCGATCAACAGAGAAAGAGAACTGAGAAAGGAACAGGTTTCCCGGATCCACTGCCCAATGACATAGTGCCCCAGCCGTCTCGATCTTCCAGATCCCAGGGCTGTGTGTTCCACAGGACAAAGACGGCCTGGTCCAGGGACAGTGCCTAAGGAAGATGCTGTGAGCATAAATCCAGGTGACACAGTGAGGATGCTGGTCACAAGGACAGACAGACAGGACCTTGGGGGAGACGCTGAAGTGATCTGCTCTGGCTCTCAGCATGGAGTCCAGAAGCAGGAGGAGAGGCCAGAGAGCTGCTCCAGGTCTGGTGCATGGGAGTATCCATCAAAGGTCCCTCATTGGGTCAAGAAGTATTTTAGTGAGCAGCTATTATGGTCAGACTCTGCTATTTTGTGCTTCAGGACCCTTCAGCAGTGGGACAAACAGACAAAAGTCTCAGCTTGGAGTCTACCTGTGGGGTAGGAGACCCACTGGAGGATAGGCTCTGAAGGATGTACATGATCATACCTGTGCCACAAGCCGTGGTCTGTGCAAGCTAGGCCATGTGAAGCGGCTGAACACTAACTCTATAAACAGCAAATGCCCAGCAGCTGCTGTCGGTGGCTCTGGGCTTGGAGACTGGGGCTGGGGAGAGATGCAGAAAATATTACGTACCCTCCCTCATTCACTCACATGGCACGGGTGCCTGCTGGTGGCACAGTCTCGACTAGACCACATTTAGAAAACATTGCAGTTAACTCCACGGGGACAAGGGGAGGAAAAAGGAGGAGAGAAAAGGGGGAAGAGAAGGAAGAAAAAAGGAGGAAGAGGATGGGGAGGAGGAAGAAGGAGAAAGAGGAAGAAGAGGAGGCAGAAGAAGATGGAGGAAAAGGAGGGGAGGAAGAGGGGCGAGGAGGCCGGGGACAAATCCCTAGTTCCCCAGTGGCTGCAGGGAGGGAGGAGAAGGAAGGAGGCTGTGCACCTGGAGCTGTAGGAAGGTGACATGGCTGGGTATCCCAGGAGCTCACAGCTCCAGCAGGAGGTGGCATGCAGGTCTTAGGGATGTGTGTGGGAACTGGCAGGGCTGGAAGAGCTGAGTGTGGGAGGGGACAGCAGAGGCCACCACAGACAGTGGTGATGAGCCTCAACCTTGAGGAGGAAGAGAAAGATGAAGAAGAAGAGGAGGATAAGGGGGAGAAGGGGGAGGAGGAGGAAGAGGAGGGAGAAGAGGAGGAGGAGGAGGAGGACGGCTTGCAGAAGGAGCTGCCATGTGATGGGAGGAGTGACCCCCTAGCAAGCTGAGAGTAGCCATACTGCTCAAAGAGGGTTTGGAAGTCTGGGTACCTGGATTAGGCTAAGGCAGGAGGTTAGCCTTGTAGACACACCTAACCCCCAGATCCTTGAAGTGAGTGACTAACTTTGCCCGGCTCCATTGTCCTGGACCCAAGGCCCCTCCAGGGGTAAAAGGCATCAATTAGGTCTAAGGTGGAAGAGAGAGGCTGATCACAACCCTTGGACCCTGTATCAGGGAATAGGCCCATGACAGGAGGTGACACCACATGTGACCCCACTGTGGCTTCAAGCCTGAGCCCGGTGCACAGTGGAACTCTAGGACACACAAACTCAAAAATGAAATCATGGAGAATGTGAAAATGGGGATCCAGAACGCTGCAGTCTGAGGGTAGCCCCTCCCAGTATGAGGCCCTGTGTGACCATACTGGTGCCCAGAGGCCTCTCAGCAGAAGGTGGGCACCATGGACGCAGGGAAAGGACAGGGACAAGGAGACTTGGATCAGTTTGAGTGGAGAGTGGGTGCCTGTCTCAACAAGAGGATGGGAGAGGGGAAGGGGCTGAAGGGAAACAAGACTGAAGGTAGTTCAGAACCCAGATCCAGGGGCACAGGTGGGTATATGCCTTCATTTCTACTGTGAGACAGATGTAATTTACATGTGGATGTGTGCACACATCATGTCCATGTGGGCCCTGCATCCGTGGCCTCCACATCCCTGGGTTCAACCAGTTATTGTTGGAAAAATACTTTTTTAAAAAATTGAAGGCTGGGCGTGATAGTGCATACCTATAGTCCCAGCACTTGGGAGGCAGAGGCAGGCGGATCTCTGTGAGTTCAAGGCCAGCCTGGTCTCTACAGCAAGTTCCAGGTCAGCCAGGTACTCCATGCTTGCCTGCTGTGAGTGCTGACCTGTTGTTCCACGCTCACCTGGTGTGAGTGCTGACCTGTTGTTCCACGCTCACCTGGTGTGAGTGCTGACCTGGTGTGAGGCCCTGGTTCATCTCCAGCATTGCAAAGGCAAAACAATGGCAAAGCATGAGTAGCGGCAGTAGTTCTGCAGGTAGACAGCATATGGAGAAGTGGGGACACATGCAGACACTGGGATACTTGTCTCGGGCTTGTTCTGCCCTTGAGATTAAGTTGAATTTATTTTCCTGGATCATGGTTTATCCTCTACCCCCACACCATCCCGGGAGGATGTCAAGAATTAGGCCAGCAAACTGCTCTTAAAGTGGTATTACCTGCAGAAGCCATCCTAAGTCTCATGGGAACTGATGTATTTCCCAGCACAGCCTGGGGACAGGTGCTATTATGACTCTCATTTCACAGATAAGGATGTGAGCACAGATAGGTTGCAGCCTGGTGTGGGGGGCCACACGGTTGGGCTTGGAGTACCTTGAGCGCCTACGTGCTGGCGAGGGAGAGATGCAGAGAGAAAGGAGAGGGGCTCAGGTGAGTTGGGCTCCAGGCCCTATTCTGGGCTACCATTAACTTGGGCTGGTCCAGACATGGAGGTAGGTGCTGGGTCCCGTACCTGCCACCAGGGGGCAGCAGGGACCAAAGAACGGAAGTCCCCTTCGCTCGGCCACAGCAGATCCCTGGAGACAAGGGCAGCCGGGTGTCACCTGGCCTTTTGCCAACGTGTCTCACCTGCCCCTCCCCCACTTCTCATGTGTGTCATCCGGGAGGAAACTCAGTTCCAGAGTGGGAGCACACGGTGCCCGCTGTCCCGCAGGTCGGGACGGTCCAAGCGGGTGGAGCCGGGAGGGGGCGAGCGCAGGCCGGCGCAGGAGATGCAGAGCCCTGGGTATGTAGGCCTGGGTCAGCGATGCTCCCACTTGTGCCGAGGTCACGGCAAGTCCACGGAGTCAGGGATGCTGCGGTCCCACTGCGCTCAGCCTGAGTGGTGGGGGTCAGACCTCGCGGGTTTTTTGGGGGGTTTTGGCTCTTTTGGTTTTTGATTAATGACTTTCGTGGGAAAAGAATGTCAGAAAGGTTCAACAGGATGTTCACGGAGGTGCTGCTCCTTCAAAAACAAACACTCATTCAGTGACCGCCCACAGGTGTCAGGTGCTGCGTGGGGTCGGGTTTCCGGGCCTTTGTACTTTCCTCTCTGATGTTTTGGGTCTTCTCTGAATCCGAGGTGACGCGTGCCAAGTTAGTAAGTAACCAGAAAAATGTCCAAAGCACCTTTATATTTTAAGCAGAGGCTGGCTCCTGAGGAGTGTGGCACAGGGGCATGGGGGCTTCTGGAGGCCCGAAGGGACCCAGGACTCGTCCAACCCCCCTCCAGCCTAGGGACCTGTTAAACCCGTCCAGCACAGTGGTTGCTGCTGGGAAAGTCCCAGCCTGCAGCATCGGGTTGGAGCCCCCACTCCCCCCCAAACTGCTAGCAGATTGGGCAGGACCTGAGTAGAAGGCAGAGCTGCCACCCCAGCCCTCTGGTTCCCCCATCTTCCATCTTTCATTTTTTTATATCTTTCCCTGAACCTTCTAAGCTGAGGCCACTGATCAAGATATATAAGGACAAAGCTTAGCTGTTTCTAGTTTGATTCTCCATTGCTGTGACAAAACACTCTGACCACTACCAACTTGGGGAGGAAAGGGTTTATTTGTCTTACATCTCCCAGGTCACAGTTCATCAGGGAGCCCAAGGTAGGAACTCAGGGCAGGAACCTGGAGGCAGGAACTGGAGCACAGGCCTTGGAGGTTACTGGCTTACTCCCCTGGCCCCTGCTCAGCCTGCTTTCTTATGCAACACAGGCCCACCTACCCAGGGGTGGCACCACCCACAGGGGGTTGGGCCCTCCCACATCACTCAACAATCAAGAGGATGCCTCACAGACATGGTCACAGGCCAGTCACATGGAGGAAATTCCCCAATTGAGGCTCCCTCAACCCAGGTGTGTCAAGTTGACACTAAAGCTATCCAGCACAGCTGTCAATAAGCAATATAAATAAGCGTGTTTCCTTCTAAGTTGAGGCCACTGATTGAGATATTAGGAATAAACTTTATTTTTAGTTTATTATTTTTATTTTATGTGTATGAGTGTATTGCCTGCATGTATGTGAGTGCGCCCATGTTGTGCAATGCCACGGAGGTCAGAAGAGGGCTTCGGACTCCCCTGGAACTGGAGTTAAGGAGGGTTCATAGCCACCATGTGGGTGCTGGGAATCGAACCTGGGTCCTCTGCAAGAGCAGTCAGTGCTCTTAACTGCTGAGCCATCTCTCCAGCCCCAGGAATAAACTTTAGACATTAAGAAATAATTTATATAAGTGTATAATGTTTTAACTTTATTTTTATTTCATGTGTATGAGTGCTATACCTGCAAGTATGTAAGTGAACCTGTATCAGGCAGTGTCCTCAGAGGACAGAAGAGGGCATCAGATCTCGGATCCCCTGGAACTTGAGTTACAGTTGTTAGCTGTCATGAGGATGCTGGGATTCGAACCCAGGTCTTCTGCAAGAACAGTCAGTACTCTTAAATGCTGAGCAATCTCTCCGAGCTCCAAATGCATTAATTTTTGAGTAAAACTCAGGCTGGAGCTGAATCCCTATGTGGAAGGATTAAGAGGAAATTTATCCCACTGTGGTATTTAGAGGGGCCTTTGGGAGATGATCAGGGTTGCATAAGCTCATTAGAATAAGGGCCTTGAGTTTGAATCCTGGTGGCTTTGAGACAGAGAACACACACACACACACACACACACACACACACGCACATGCTCCATCTCCTGTCATAGGATGTCCTGAATCTCTTGGGGACCCAACAGCAAGACCATCTCTAGATTCCACCCCTCAATCTTGAACTGTGAACTCTAATAACCTCTTTTCTTTATAACTCACTCAGTATGTGGTCCTGTGTGGTCAGCACAGAAAGCAGTCCAGTTTCCATCTCAGTGGATGGAACTGCAGCATACAGTTGCTTATTTGTAAAGTCCTTTCTTCAGACAGATCTTTAAGCCAGCACCCTCTCTTTTATGGTTTGGATATGAAGTGTCTTCCGCAGCCCCCAGGCTCAGGTTTGGAACACTTGGTTCCCAGCTGGTAGCACTATTTTGAGAGGCAGTGGACCTTTTGAACCGGGAGAGGGGGCTTTCTAGAAGGGCTGAGCCTTGAAGGGAATATGTACTCGTGGTTCCTCATCAAAAAGATGTGGACAAGCCACATTGCAATTCCTCCCACTGCAGAGACCCTGTGGCTGCCATGCCTTCCAGCCATGATGAACCGTATATCTGAACCATGAGCCACAGTCGGCCTCCTCCTGTGAGCTGCCTCTGTTGTGTGTTTTTTCAGTTAAAGAAAGTAACTAGCACACATTCCCTCTGCAAGTCCCAAGTCGCTTCTTACAAGTTTCAAATGTCTGCCCAATATTCATGATCTGAGAAATTTTGTTGACAACTGCCCATCAGGAAAGTATCGCTTGATGAGCAGTTGGACAATGGTATGAAGCACCAGGACTGTTACCAGTTGATGCCCATGAAAGGTACATAGCCAGTGAGTACAGGAGCTGGGAGGGCACAGGCTGGCATCCTCTGTGCAGGGTGACTCTAGACAGCAGGATCTGGATGAGACCAAGCCAGAGAGACCTGAGGAATCCAGGCAACAGCAGGATGGAGAAACCCAGGTTTCTTGGGCTCTTGTCTTCTACTCTGGTCTCTATGAGGTCAGAGGAAACCCAAGAGATGGTAAGAGGATGCTAATGGAGACAGCCCTGCCACACAGATCTTCACAGCTTTCCCACTTCACAGATGAAAACAGCAGGTAAAGGAGGTACAGAGAAGCAGAGGAGAAGCCCATACTAAGGTCCTGGGGCTCCTTGACTAATCCGGAGACCAGTGCTTGCAGATCAAGAACCTGATTGTAAGGTGGTTCTCTTTATTACTTTCTTAATTTTTATGTTTTGAGTGTTTGTCTGCATGCATATAGGTATACCAGTGTGTGCAATGCCGGTGGAGGTCAGAAAAGAGTGTTGGATCCCCGGAACAGGAGTTACAGATGGTGTTAGCCACCAGGTGGGTTCTAGAAACCAAACCCAGGTTCTTTGCAAGAGCAGTCAGTGCTCTTAACCTTTAGACATCTCTCTAACCCCTTTTCTTGTTCTCTAAAACAGGGGCTCCCTACATAGCCTAGACTATCCTTAACTCCTTATGATCCTCCTGCCTCAGGCTCCCATGAGACTGCAAGCATGCACCATCATGTCCAGCTGAAGGGAATTTTTAAAGGTACTTTCTCGAGGAAGTTGCAGAAGGCCTGGCGGTAGTCATCCTCTCAGGGACCAGCTCATTCCTGTGGGAGTCGCTTCCCTTCAGGGTGAAGATCTGATCAATAAGGGATTTAACCATGTAGGCGGAATATCAGGTGAGAGGGAACTCCATTACAGGAACCCTTCCAGAGGCTCAATTAACTCTTGAATAAGGGGTATGTTGGGGAGCAGAGTGTGGCAGTGCATACCTTTACAGGTATCCCAGTGCTCACTGTGATTCCAGTACCAGGAAGCTGAGGCAGGTGGGTTGTGAGCTCAAGGCCAGCCTGAGCTATAGCCTGATCCTGTCTTAAAAAAAAAAAAAAATCTCATTCTGAGATTCAAGATTAACAAACTGGTTTCTGTTGGATCATGCCTCAGCAGGGATAACAAGCCAACAAGGCTGTATCGACTCCACAGCAGTCCCCTTATGACGGGACCTGCCCGATTCCTGCCATTGCTGCCAGTTCAAGTCCCTGCAGCTGACCTTCTTGTGCTGTGACCAGGCCAGAGCCTGTGTCCAGGACTTTGCATGTAAAACAGCCCCATGCCCAGCACATTCTTTCCTGAGCTCTTCCTGACTTTTTGTAGCCACTGTGGGTTTATCTCAAATATTGCCAAGCTTCCCTAGGTGACTTGTCTCTGATCCTCCCTCCCTAGCATCATTTGTATTCACAACTTGGAAACTTAAGGTTTCCTGCTGGGCCTCTCTGAGGACATGGGGGAGGAGTCAGGGTCCACCCCATCACTCCTGACTAGGATGTGGGACACTGTGATGTCGATGCCTGGATTGTTTCGGGTCTGCCATGAACGTGCTACATGATCTTAGCAACACGCAGCAGCCAGTATCATAGGTCCAGTCCCAGATCCTTCAGGCTAAGAGTGATGAACACCAGCACTCTGCCTGCAGATCAGAGGGTTCCAACCCTTGAAAACAGTCCCCACCAAAGACCGTGGGAGCTGGGGAGCAGACACCTGCCACCCTCTCCTGAGCAGGTGCATCTGGGCATGCAGTGCCCACTGTGGTCATCTCAACACCCTGTATTGCCTCTTTTCCTGCCCCTTACCCCAACAGAAGATCCCAAGTCACCTCTTAAACCAACTGCACTGGAATCTTCTCAGGCACCTGAAGACTGCACATTTCAGCACTGTGCCTGGACTCGTGCTGGGAGGCTTCCATGAGTTAAAATAAAGCACTCTGGGTCTGGCCTCTGTTTGCATAACAAAGAACTAAAGAGATAAAGAGCCTTTATTGACATAAAGCTCCATGCAGGCCTCTTCTGGACTCTGGCAAACGTACCAACTCCCACAATAATGGTGGAAAAATGTACAGACTGTTCAACCCAGTCTCACTTTTCCGGCACTCAGTCTCACCTTTCCAGCACCCAGTCTTTGGGCCACTGGCAGTCTGCCATCTGCTACTCCTACCACCTGGCCCTCTGCCAGAACACGGGCCACAAGCCCTACTCTCTCATGGACTTGCCACTGCTGCCAGCAACGGTGCCCCCTGGGATGGGCCTCAGGGCAGCTGGGTTTGTTTGCCGGGATCCCCACTTCCGCTTTCCAAGAACCCTGGCTGTGGGTTGCACATGGGCATCTGACAATGACTGTTTTTAGCAACTGCAATTTCTCATGGCCTCTGCTGCTCCCAACTGAGCAGCCAGGACTGTAGATTTTGCCTCCAGCCTTGACTCACAGTGGCTATTGAATGAATGGGCCCCTCAAGGCCAATGCCTACCCTCCCTGAACCTTGGGTTTCCCATCCATTTTTAGGGCCTCTCAAGCCATTGCTAGGCCAGGTATCTTTTTCCACGTCCAGCTTCCAGTTCAGGGAAATGTGAGCAGCTATCCCAGGACAAGTGTGAGCCGTGGCCAACAGGATCTGTTCAGTGGGCAAAACAGGGCTTGAGTGGGCAGGGCAGTGACAGCTGGTGGAAAAGCTGTGAATGAGGTGCCCAGGAGCTCAGGACACCAGCTCTGCAGTGGGATGCAGCTTCTAGAGCCCCTCTGTCCTGTAGCAGGGAGGGCAGCCCAGGCCTGCACTGTGGGAGACAGCTAGTCTCAATGCCCTCAGGTCAGACCAAGTTCACATCTTCATTTCACAGTTGTTTGGATTTTTAGGAAAACCTGCCAGCTGGGCTGTCTCTTTGGCTTAAATGAGCCCATCATCAGCACAACCTCAGCAAGAGCTCACGTACTCAGGAAACTATCACACCCTGGGCCCCCTCGGACACCAGGCCCTTCACCTTGGTCCCTTGAGTATGGCCAGTGGCCTTGCCCTCCCCTGAAAAGCCTGAGGGTGCCCTGGATGCTGGAGTGAGGCTGGCTTCCTGTGGCAACCCTTGAGGAGAAGTGTCTAGGGACCCTGAGGAGCTTCCTGGGGGTGACCTATCCCCACAACAGCAGCCACAGCAGGGGCTGGCCACCATGCGGACCTGGCCACTTTCCTCCTGGCTATGGTGCTGCTTCAGATGGCCACACAGGTGGCAGGTGAGGGCAGAGTAGACGATGCCGAGGCCCAGGTCGTCCCCAAGTGGCTCTGTAGGGAGAGGCGCCTTTTGCACATTGCCTCCTTTAAGCTCTGGCTCCAGACCAAGGCATTCTGGAATGCTGCTGGGTAGGGGAGAGTCTGGAGGGTTGGGTGGTGGTTCTGTGTCCAGTCCAAAGGTAAATAGGGGCACAGAGCTAGGGGATGGGTCAGGAATGAGGTTCTGGAAGGGCTTATAGCCCCCATCCCCATTGCCAGCCTCCGGTCCTGCTGTCCCCCTGCAGAGGGAATTGTTGGTTAGCAGACTGGAGAAGGCCTTGTAACCAGAGTCTCTGCAGGGCCCGAGCCCAGCTACCCCAGGGTCCTGGGCAGCGCCCTCCCTCACCGCCTGCACAAACTCCCGGTAGCCACTGGCGGGAGCCGGGACAGCGGCCCTGTGCCGCAGGACGCTCAGGTGAAGGATCTGCTCCCAGCTTTCTGACTCTGTCTGCTGCATGGGTGGTCCTGAAGAACAGGGCACACCAGGGTTTGGGGAGTCCCCTTCCTCCAGATGTCCAGCCTGCAGAGGGTCTGGGGCCAGCTCTCCAGGGCCTGGAGACTGGCTTTGGAAGTGGCTGAAGCTCCGGTAGGCAGGGTTGTCTGTAATGACCGGCACCTGCGTGCAGGCCAGACTGGCTGTGCTGTGGGTTGGGCTGCCTGGAGGAGGCTCTGAGTGCAAAGGCTGCTCTGTGGCCCAGCAGGTGGCCTCCTTGGGCCCTGTGGGGAAGCAGGCCCAGGGCACAGGGTCCTGTCCACTTTCTGAAGGCAGAGTGAAGCATGACTCCCCCAAGGCTGGCTGGTCAAAGCCCCTGTCCTCAGGCCCCAACAAGTCTATGAACAGGTTCTCAGTCAGCCGAGCCACGATGCCTGCCCTGCCCTCCTGGAAGTCACTGATGCTGTCCTCAGGTAATGTGCACAAGTCCTCTTCCTCTTCCTCCTCACTCTCTCCTGGGGCCTCAAAAACCTCCATACATTGCACCACACTCATGCTGACATTCTCTGGCCGGAAGACTGTCCTGCTGACCTCCACAGGACACCAAGCTGGCTTTCCAGGACCCTGGAGAGGCCCAGTTTTGGCAGCCCTCTTCATGCTATGCTCCAGCAAGCAGGGGAGGAGTTTGGTCAGACAACTCTTCCAGCGTCTGCAAAAGCCAAACTTAGGGAGTCAGTTTTGCCACTCATCATCTGAGCCCTGTGTGGAATCACCCTGTACTGATTAACATGTACTGCAAACATGCCTTCTGACTTTATAATCAACACAAAGTGAGTCTGTGCTCACCAGTAGCCTGGGAACTCAGCTGCCCACAGTCCCGGTTCATCCCATCTCCTGCCACCCTCAGGGCGAGAAAGAAGAGGCAGATATGGGGCAGGGGAGGGAGTGACTGCTGTTAGCACAGTCACTGTTGCATGCTAACCCTTTCCAAATCCACATTAGCTATGACCCAAGTTCAAATTTAGATACATACGGGCACTTGGTTGGCTCCTGGCTTTGGGCTTGCTTTTGCCATAGGGACACCTAAAAAAGAAAGAAAGTGAGGATGGACTGCTGCCTGCCAGCCTGGCCCACATACAGCAAGACTCAGCAAGTGTCTGTGTGAAACGGAGCTGTGGTTGGACAGCTGAGTCCACATGGCCCATGGAGCTCTAGGTACCCACGATTCCCAGAAATAAGATGACTGTGGCAGATGGCAAAAGTGACTCCAGGACTGGACAGTTCCCCTTGCCCCATTCTTGACTCTAACCTGGCCACGGAACTTGTGGTGATCAAAAGAACGTGGTAGAAATGACACTGGATCAGTATGGGCCTGGACCTCAAAAGGCTTTGCAACTGTCCACTGTGGGAATAAGTCCGACCAGCCTCCTGGAGGACAAAAGGCTACCCATGTGATCATAGCCCCATGTGATCTAGGCTATGAATGAAGCTACTCCAGCAAGATCTGCCCAGCCCCTGCACTGAGCCCTGCCCAAAGTGTCAAGCTGCAGAAGTAGGGGTTATAAATAAATAATGGTGACTATATAAAACTCTCTGGATTCTGGAGTCATTTGTCACACAGCCAAAGCTAGCTGATATATAACTAGTGCTTTGTGTATGTGTGTGTGTGTGGGGGGGGTGACAACTCTGTCACACATGATCTAGATGTACTATCTCAATGAATTCCAACACTCACTCCAACCAGAAAGCACTGTTCCCACCCATGTGAGGAAACAGGGTCAGACCAGTCTGAGACTAGATTCTACTCTGCTAGGAGGGGCAGGGCCAGACTTCACAGCCAGCAGATTTCTGGATACTACAAACAAGCCTGGACACCCTCTTCCCTCCTCACCTTGCTGAATGGATACAGCTTGGGCAAATTCATTCCTTGGGGTGGCTGGCCCCGCCCAGCTCAGGGATGGTCATCTGGGTGTCTTACTCTTTCCTGGTGGCAGAAGTTGAGTGGGGTGCAACCCAGGCCAGGGAAGAAATGGGAGGCCTTGTGCCTCAGGCAGAGCCACCCTCAGAGGGCACCATGGAGCACCTGTCTTTTCTCCTCCTGGTATCCCACTAGGTGCAACACCTTCAGTAAGCCCCCAGGGACCCACCCCCCGGCCCAGGCTGGTGGGCAGTTGTGGAGTCTAGAAGGCCTTATGACACCAGGTGACTGTCCCAAGCACCAACCTGTCCAGCCCCAGAGCCCCAAAGCCCTGGGGCAGGTGGGGGGGGGGCAGTCACACTTGAAGTACCCACATCCTCTCACCTTTGAGTCCTGGATGATGATGGCCACCAGGGGGCTGCGTGCAGGGGTGGGAATCTGATCCCACCACATTTTCTTCACCCTGTGACAAAAGGAAGTGGGGGTTAGACTTAGAATGTTCTGGGGGTCAATGAGCACTCACAAACGCCGTCCTGGTCAGTGCTCCACCTCGCAGGGCACCAGAGGCCACGTTGGGAGATCCCATCTCTAGCTCCATTCTGCTACAGGACAGGAGCCCAGAGGGGGAGTGACAGCTGACAGAGCCACAGCTATACTCATGGGTCTCCCAGGAGGCTGCCTGGGTCCCCAGGGGCCCAGGATGCCTCAAGCTGCCCAGCAAAGATCCTGCTCCCCCAACAGTCCTCTCCTGGGAGAAGTTGAGCAGCATTTCCAGACCGGCCCTTGGTACAGTGGGCAGAGGGGGAGCACAAAGAAGCAGGGTTTCCCTCTTCCTGGATCTGCCTAGAAACCTCTCAGGTGGCTTCTGGCTCTATGTCTGCCCACATTCCTTACTGCCCATCTACTATACCTCTCTCACTTCAGGCCAGGGCTGCGGGGACAAGCCAGATCCCTGCCTTGCAGGGCTGCCCTTAGAGAGGAACAAGAAGCTGATGCAGAAATGGTCATGTGGCACCATTCTCTGTGACGAGTGCCAGGCCTTGGTCGCCGTCCCAGCCACTCAGGATGCTGGGGCTAGGGTTCAAAGTTTAAGGCCTCCCTGGGCTGCAGTGAGTTCAAGGCCAACTTGGACAACTTGGAAGACCCGGTCTTAAAGTAAAAAACAGGTAGAGGGCTGGGCTGTGTGTCAGTGGTACAGTGCTTGCTTGGTATATGTGAGGCTCTGAATTCCAAAAGAAGTTAAAGAGAACAACCACAGAGGCGTAGACAGGAAGGTGGGGTGGGAGAAACAAGGCCGGGGGTGGTAGGGAGCAGGTCCTGACAGTGTCAGGGGGCAGGCTTTCCGAGTCAGACATGGCCAAGGCTTTGTGGGAAGAATGTTCCTGGAATCTTTGAGAATAGCAGGAGGCTGGGTGCTGGAACAGAGGGAGAGAGAGAAGAGCAGAGCAAAAGAACACGGAAACTGAGGTTCAGAGCAGCAGCACCCACCCCAGGGTGACTCGAGCATGAGACAAGCCATGGAGGGGGTCTAGCTTTCCCTGCATAAATGTGTGTCCAGCCAAGCCTCAGCTGCCTCCTGTCCCAGACTGGGCTCACACAGCCTATTTCACAGATGGGAAGACCAGGCCTCTGAGTCTCTGACATTCCATAGAACTCACCAGAAATGAGTCCTCCCCACTTGCCAGCCCTGTCCAGGCTCTCCTGGGAACCTTGGTCTCATGGTCACTCTCAGTCTACAGAGAAACCCAGAGCATGGGCATCTTGCCAGCCTTGTGCCAGCAAGAACCACCACTAGGTTCCACACATCTTCTGATTACTTATACTGTCTGCTCAGTTCTTCTGGCTCCCACCACATGTCCAGTGCCTGGTCCACAGCATGGGTACTCAGAGGGACATGGGGACAACTCTGTCTCCTCTGTGCCCCCAGCCCCATCTTCTCAGAGCACCTGCCGTTTCTGCCCTCCACCTTGGTTTCTTCTTCAGAGCACAGCCACTATGGAAAACTCTGTAGTCTGAGAGGCAGGCTTTAGACTGGGTACCCCAGCAGCCTTGTCCCTGCCAGCAGATGACCCTCTTGGTGACTGGACCATGACAGCCAGGAACAGACAGACAGGGCTACCCCACCTGCACTGCAGAAGGACTCACCTGCTGATACAGACATAGCAGGACAGGCAGACCAACAGGATGCCGACACAGGAGACACCAACCCCCAGTGGGAGGCGCTGGGCCAGGGACGGCTGGAAGTCTGCAAGGCCAAGGAGAGCTACTAGCTGTGGGTCCACCCCATACTCTGTGTGGCTGGTCTCCTCTTGTTAACCTAGCCTCTGTATCCTTCCTGCTGTCTATGACCCCCCTCTTAGCCACTAAGCCCTTAGCATACGGCCGTGTTCACTGTCCCTGCTCCTCCCAGGTCCAGATGTGGAACTTGTTGCTCTTGCTTACTGGAAGCTCAGAGGTCAAGGACACTGACTCAAGTGGAAAGGCCTGAGTTCAAAGCCTGCCTCTATCATGTCCTTGCTGAGTGACCCAAGGCAAACAGGTTGCCTTCTCTGGGTCTTCTCATCTGGTCAGTGGAGTTAGAAATAGCCTTTTCTCACAGGCAGTAAGGGTCATGTGACTGAATAGATCACTCATTCAAAACAGTGTGAGTTCATCTGTGAGCAAGCACACTGGCTCTTCTTCCTGTTCAATGACTATGAAAAGATTTCCCAGACATCCTCTCTCTATCACCTGGCTTCTCCTTCTTGGCACTTGCTGTCATTTATTTCTTTGTACTTTTGGTTGTCTTTTTTCAAATTATTTACTGTATGTATATGAGTGTTTTGCCCGCAGAGATCAGGAGAGGTTATTGGAGTCCCCCTAGAACTGAAGTTCGAACAAACAGTTAGAACTGGAGTTCGAATAAACAGGTGTTTGTTAGTGACCATGTGAGTACTGAGAACTGAACCCAAGTACTTTGCAAGAGCAGCCAGTACTCTTAACCAGAGTCATCTCTCCAGACCCTATTTTTGGTTTTCAAATTTTCTAATCTTTTGTTCATGATGTGCTTGTTTATAAGTGTGGGAGTGATGAGCCAGTGCATGTGTGGAGGTCAGAAGACAACCCCAGGTGTTGGTCCTGCCTTCCACACTGAGTTGGGTCTTGGTTTTCCAGCTGTGTGCACAGGTGAGCGGGCCCTCGAACTCCTCACACTTATGTTTTTGCCTCTGCTCTGGGCACGTCAGTTCCCCCTCCGTGAAGCAGGGGTGCCTGTGTGCTCTGCTCCTTCTGGTGACCCAGTGTCCAGCACAGAGCTAGTCATTCAATCACAGCTCGGTCAGTATTTGCTGAAAACAAGTGTGCAGCACATGGTGCCTGTTCTACACACATTCTCTTCCTTCCTATGCTCGGGTTAGCATTAGCCTAGATTCAACCTCACACAATCTTCCCTAGTCCTGATTATTCAGCTACCCAGAACTGGGCATGAGAAAGGCTGATTCAACCTGTGGAACTCAACTAGCTGTGTTCACAATGAGTGGAACAATGAACACCATGGAAATTATGAGCCTATTCGTTACTGTAGCCTCACTGGCCAATGCTGACACTACACCAAGTTCACAGGGAACTCTCATATGCAGTCTGAGGTGTCCCAGGACATGAACACCATATGGCTCAGCCAGAGGGAGTGTCCAACCACAGGGTACACATGGGGTATACAGAGCCTCACTGCCCAGTACCCTGATACTTACGGTTGTACCACTTGATGCTTGGGCTCCACTCGCTCCAGGTGCTGTTGAAGCTCTGGGCCCAGACTCTCACCTGAGCCGTGTAGGATACCCCTGACTTCAGAGTATTGGCTAGGAGGAGCAGATTGGCACCCCTGTAGGTCACGTTATAGACTGTGAACTGAAGGAGAGGGGCATGTGAGTGCATAGTTGGTGGGGATGCATGTCAATTCCCACCCTGGTTGCTGTCCTTAGTGATCTATCTGTGCTGGGCATGTGGCCCACATTGTAGCCACTATCTGCTCAGTTCCTCTCTGTGACAAGAGAAGAAATCAGTTAGATCAGGGTGTCAACCCTCCCCCTGGCTCCCCCATGATTAGCATGTGGTATTAACTCTGTATTATTTGGGCAACAGGATTAAGCTGGGTTTCAATATTCTCATCTATAAAACAAAGCTAAGCTTATGACCTTGAATGAGTAACCTCTGTGGGGTGTCCAGCCATAGTGTCCAGAGTTCTCCCTCTAGTGGGACAGCTAGGGAGAAGGGCTGGGAGGACATGGGTGGCAGATAACCCCCCGTGCATCTACAGCAGGGGCTGAGGCAGCCATCATGAGCGCTGCCCCATCTGACACTTCCCTGTGTGGCAACTGGGTTTTGGGGTTTTGCTTTTTTGGGTGGTAGGAAATTTGTTGTTGTTTTCCTTTCTGAGTAGGCCTGAAACTCCCCATTCTGTTTCAGCCTCCTGAGGGCTGTGGTTCATGTGCCACCATGCCTGGGTCAACTCTTTCAGACATTACTATGTGTGCTCGGTAAGGAATCTGCCACCATCCCATTCATAGAAGGCAATGTCACCAAGAGTATCACAGAAGCAAACATGATCAGGACTGTACCCAGCTTGAACGCTGGTGGAGTGGCTTGCCCGAGACAATCTTTGCTGGCAGGCTCATGTCCTGGTTAAGGGAGGGGGTGATAAGCAATTGGCTCCGAGACTGCCTGTTTACAGTGGCAGAGACACTGTCAGGCAGTGATGACCAAGCTTGGGGTTTGGGTTACTGAGGCTGTGGTTGATAACCTCATGTATCTCTTGCTGGGCAGCAGATGTGGCCCAAAGCCCCTCACCAAACAGAGGAGGAATGACGGCAGAAATAAGTCCCCTCCATGCTGTAGCCTGGATCCAGGAAGTTCCCAAGGGCCCACGTGGTAAAGGCTGGTGTTCCCCAGGGTGGTGCTATTGTGAGGGACAGAGTCTGATGAGGGAAGGTAGGGTGTGTTCCGGGGGAATATTAGGACAGTAGATATATTCATATTCTCTCTCTCTCTCTCTCTCTCTCTCTCTCTCTCTCCCTCCCTCCCTCCCTCCCTCCCTCCCCCTCTCTCTGTTTCTCTTTGCCTCCTGGTCACCATGAGGTAAGAAACTTCACTCCACCACATGCTCCTGGCACAGTGCTCTGCCCACAGGTATGAGGCTGAGTGACTATGGACTGATCCCTTTGAAGCCATAAGCCAAAATAAACCTTTCCTCTTTAAGTCAGTTTTCTCAGGCACTTTGTTCTAGTGATAGAAAGCTAGCTAACAGACCTTCTCAGTGGAAATTGGGGCAGGAGGGGAAAGGATGTGCCTGAGGCAGAGCTGGGTGAGGAGAGGGTTTTCTAGTCTGCCCTTTACCCCAGGCCTCCTCCCAAGCTCCCTGCTCCAGAGTGGGAGTCTCTGCCTGCCCAGCCCCGTTCCCAGGCACTGGCATGGATCCATGGTGTCTACTCACATCTTCAGGATCATCCGCTCTGGAGACATTGACCATGTAGGTGAGCCTGTCGTGTAGGAAGTTCCCTGGCGGGTATGGGTTGTTCCACGTCAGCAGCCATGCACTGGAGACATTGGTGTGGACCATGAGGTTGCCTGGGACCCGGGGCTTCACTGGGGAGGAAGGGTGCTTAGTTTTGATTTGCCTGTTTGAACACGTCACCTCATCTTTCTTTTTCTTTTTTTAGGGGAGTGGCAGAGTCTGACTATGTAGCTGAGGCTGGCCTGGAACTCCTGATCCTCCTACCTAGCATCCTGAATGGTGGGATTACAGGCATGAGCTTCCACACCTGGCTTCATCCCTCTTAAGCAATCATATCCATGAGATCGCCAATGTTGGAGGCATGTTGAAATCAATATATACATGTGAAAATTATTTTAAATTTGTTCAGGGATCAATTTTAGTAATTGGAATAAACAGTGGTTTTACTCACTGACAGAAAATCCTGAGTTGTTGGAGAGATGTGGCCTTGAATTTTGCCCCTGCCCCTGAGAGGCTGTGTGAATAAGTCAGGCTGCTGGTCTTCTGTGAACTAGTTTATTAATTACAAATGGGGATAATCACTCTCTTTTCAAAGCTGAGGTTTAGAGAAGTAATGTGATTTGCCCCAGGTCACACAGCAACAGATTCCTGATTTAAATTCCGGTTGTAACTATTTCTGAGTGGAGATATAGTTCAGTGGTAGAGCATTTGCCTGGCATCTGTGAAGTACTGGGGTCCATCCTTAGTAATATAAACAATGTTGGAGCAAGATCCTGGGGGAATTGCTGCAGGGCCTCCAGGTGGCATGAGGTCAGCTTTCCATGGACAAGGCCATGTGACAAAACAGCAGCTGACCTGCCCACAGCCCATCTTTTGACCTGTAGCCAGTGTGCACCCCACCTCCCTGCCCCAGAGCACCTAGCCAGGCCTCACCATGGTTGCTGGGTCTGAAGGAACCCTGCCACAGCAGTCGCTGTCCTGCCCACAAGTCCAACTGGTACGTGTCTGCCTCGACAAGGTCGTCCGTGTACATGTCGTCGCACATGCACGCCGTGCTGGCGCTGTTCTTGGGGACACACGTGATGTTTCTGAAGACAGGGCTGGGTTAGGAAACCACCTATGGTTATAGCTTCCCAACCACATGAACACAAGATCAGAGCAGCCAGGGAGGGGTTGGTTTCTTGCTGGCCACATTCCCTCTCTACCTCTGGACACTCCTACACCCCTCTAACTCTAGACCCCAGTCCCAGAACTTAGCTTGTTCCAATGAAAGGGAATAACCCAGAGCACTAAATAATTGGTAGTATGTGTCCCAACATCCCTCTACAGAGCACAGTTTATGCCAACACAGGGGACTTTGGCAAGCCCCAGAACACCTCCCATAGGCTTGTGCCCTGTGCACTTCGTACAGTCCTGCCAGTTGGCCACCAGGACGGGCCACCCCACATTTTATGGTCCAGACCAGGGGCCAAAAACCATCTTCTGTAAAAGGCCAGACAGGAAATTGAAGGCTTTGAAGATTATACAGTTTCTGTTACTGCAACAAACTCTGCTGATAGAGCCCAAAAGCAGCCATAGACAAGATATAAATGAATGAGTATGGCTGTGTGCTCATGAAACTTTATTAATGAAAGCAAATAGGCCGGATGGGACCTGAGGTCCACAGTTTACTAGTCCCTGGTCTGTGCCAATGTATAAAAGCTCATTTACCTTAAGTCAATAGGATCATGAAGGACCAACTCCCAGGAACTAGGGGCCGTGTGCTGTGTGTGCCCTCAAGCTGTGTCCCTGTGGACTTGGTTCTGTCCCATGCACAATGGTCACAGAGCACATGGGTACCAGGGAATAAAATGGTTCAGGGCAACCCCTGGATACCACGCTCACATTCCGTGCTATCTCCTGTCACAGTGAACTCCACCTCCAGCATGCCACCCTTCCACAGTCTAGTCCTATAGCTAAGTGCTCTGAGATCACCAAACTGTTCCATAATAATACTAATCCACGATCTGCCTTCTCATTCTCACTGTGGAACTTTCCAGAAGCTAAATGATGTCATACTGATAATGTCACTGCTGCTAATTTGGTGAATGTGAGTTGTGCTTACTATTGTGATTTAGTGTCTCCATTTTAAATTATGAGGTAAATATTGACTGAGACAGGCTATTTAGACAAGTTTCCTTGTTAGCTTTATTTGTTCTTTTTAATACAAAAATTACATTTATTTATTGGGGGTGCACACACGTGCCACAGCATATATGTGGAGTCAGAGGACAACTTTTGCAGGAGTCAGTTCTCTCTACTTATCATGTGGATCCTGGGGATTAAACTCAGGTCGTCACACCTGGAGGTGAGTGCCTTTACCCACTGGGCCATCGCACCAACCCTATTTATGTTTTTGAGTCAGGATCTAGCTATATCCCTTACTGACTTTAGGTGTGCAGGTAAGTTTGAAAATGGCTGGTCTAGTCCAATATGATAGAGTGACAGTGGGCCAAGAGTCCTACAGTGTGCTTCTCTCCTTTTCTCTCTCTCTCTCTCTCTCTCTCTCTGTGTGTGTGTGTGTGTGTGTGTCGGGGGGGGGTACTGGGGATCATGATCATCCACTAGGAAAGTATTTAATTCTGAGACAGGATCTCAGTAAGATACCCAGACTGGCCTTGAACTTGTGATCCTCCTGCTCCAGGTTCCCAAGTAGCTGGGAGCAGAGTCTGTTCCCTCAGGCTCTGCTTCATGGTACCACACAGAACATGTCCTCACAGGCTTGGCCCTACCTCAGACACTGCAACCAGCAAGTGCCAGAAACCACACTTAAAGCAGCACCCACTGGTGCCCCATCTGGACCAGGCAAAGCCCTGGGACAGACCTTTGGGTGCTGCTTCCCAAACCAGGTCCCAGTCCAGCTTACTCAGGGAATTCGAAGTCCAGCCAGTAGGCCAGGCGGAGCTCTGAGCTGCAGTTGACAACGCCATCCAGTTGCCACTCACAGGTGGAGGTATTGATGTAATCGGAGAAGCAGGTGGGCTCAGACAGGACCTTGATGCTCCCTGTGGGGACAGGCTTTTCTGAGCAGCAGAACCAAGGCAAGGGGCTCCCACTGCCAAGGACACACACACACGCATGTGCACACACACACACACACACACACACACACCCATAGCTCAAGCCAAAGCTGAGCACCAACTCCAGCCCAGACCGTGAGCCTGGAGCTTTCCCCCAGGCCAAGGCCCATGGAAGGCAATGGACCACATGCCCCTGACCTGTATCAACTCAATGCCAGATCCATGTATAAAAGTAGTCATGGACAACATATTAACAAATGAGCAGCTGTATGCTAATAAAACTTTATTTACAGGCACAGACTATAAGCCACATTGGGCCTACTGTGTTATGGACGTACTACCCTACCTGCAAAGCACTGGCCCCAGAACACAGGAACAGGTGCCTTGTCTGTACCTCCTTTCCCCCAGTCTCTGCCCACTGAAGCTAGGTGCCTAACCCTATGGTCTACTCTGCCCAGGTCCTTAGCCCCTGGTATCCTAGAGGCTTCACCAAAAGAAGGAAAGGAAAATGAGAGAAGAGGACAAGCAGCCATCTGTCAGCTCCCTGCCCCTGCCAGTCATTCAGAGGGACCAGCCATGAGTCTGAAGGTCACTAAACTGAACACCCTAACCACCATCTGGAGCCCTCCAGGGCCTTTTCACACCCAAGTCAGACATATCCCCATCCAAGATAAAGTCACTGTGTGTCTGCCCAGTGGGTGTGGCTTACCACAGAGAAGTTTCACACAGCAAACAAAAATCAAAACTCATTCCTGTCCAGAGCAAACTGTGAACTCCTGATTCTCCCTCCTATAATACCTGCCCCTCAGTGCTCCACATCAGAAGGAGAGACCCACCCTGCCTTAGGTTTGGGGCAGAACCTATTGGTTTGTTTTTGACAGTATCTCACTAGTTAGCCCAGGCTGGTCTCAAGCTCATAATCATCCTACCTCTGCCTCCTAAGTGCTGGGCTGACAGGTGTTAGCCATGGGTGAGAAACGTTAGAGTTAATTTCCTAATGTCCCCAAATGGACCTTCTACATGGATTTAGAAGCCCCTCATCTCCAGCATCCACTCTGGCTTTTTCTCTACTTGGATCTTGTAGTTCCTCTTAGACCCTGCACAGCCAGACTCAGTGGCCCTGGGGTGGCCTCCTCTCTCCTACACAGCCTTCTCTTCCTGTCTCACATAATGGGCAGGCTCTCTCTGAGAATTCCCCTGAGTGCTCCATTTTAAATTGCAATACCTCCTTCTACCCCCAAACCCCAAGCCTCCCTTACTCAGTTCTGAGATGTGTTTTCCTATCACCTTTGCAATTTACCTCAAATTATCTTCTGGTCACTTCTAGGATAACCTCAGTTTTCAATTTGAATTAGTGTCAGTGAAACCAGCTAGTCAGGACCATTTGTCATCAGCTGTCCCCTCCCACTGCCATGCAATCTCCACAAGGCTGAGGATTTTGTTTTGTCCACTGATGTACCCCAGGGCCTTGGTATGTCATTAATTGAGTGATTGAAAGTTGGTGACTTACCAGAGCCGACTGCCCACAGCAGGATCAGGCAGTTCACAGAGAGCACAGAGAGCAGGAGCCGGGCACGAAGCCACCCCATTAGGGACATGAAGGTGCCTGAAGAGAGAAGAGCAGGTGAGTATGTGTGGTTCAGGCAGGCTCACCTCGGTGTCAATGGCCTCTCTGCCCCAGGTATCCAAGCTCATTCCACAATCGGAGCCAGGGGCCAAGCCACCCTTCACCCAAAAGATGTTTCTTAAGTGTGTCCTGGGAGAGCCACACCACAAGTCCAGGCTCCCTCACAGACTGTGGACCCTGAGCAAGCTGTGCTCTAGTGCCTGGGTTTCCATATCTGGTAACTGGCTGTCTACTAATGGCTCCTATTTTGGGGGATGCTGACTGCTAAAACAGACAAGATAGCAGAGTGTCAAGCGGATGGAACAGGACAGTCCGGAGAAGCGGCTCCAGCCAGTCTAGCCCATTGAAGACGCCCTAGGCTGGAAAGTCAAGCAGAGAAAAGAGCCAGAAGCCAAAGTGAGGCTCAGCAGCTGGGGGTAGCATGGTGGTAGAGAGTTGCCTGGCATGTACCATGCCCTGGATTCTAACCCCCAGCATGGTACAAGAAAAAAAAAGGGGGGGGGCTCAGAAGAGGAAGAAAAAAAAACAAGGAAAGGGGGGAAGGAGAGGGGAGAAGACAGAGGGGAGAGAAGGAAGAAAGGCACTCTGGGGGGAAGCCTGACCTCAGACCAACACTTCTCCCCACAGTCCTGGCCCCAGGCCAGTTCCCTCTAAGCAGCAGGGTTCCACCTCTAGAGTCCCCTTCCCCAGTGCCCTCTAAGTAGCCAGGTTACAACCCTCCACCACCAGTCCTCTTCCAACTCTGGTCTTGTTTAAATCTGCAGCCTCCCAGGCTCATTCTGCCTGAGCTGCTAGGAGCCCACAGCAGAGTTCACCATCTTCCAGAGCTCTGCTTCCTCTTCCTGCATGGACCTTGAGGCCAGCCTGCTGTGTACTGTGTGGAGGAAGTGGGACGCATGCTGGACACCTGGCTGCACACACATCTGGTTCTGGCTGCCAAGGGCTCATGCCACCAGCAGCCCAGGCCCTGCTGGATGCTGTCTGAGTGATGCAGGTAACACCCAAGCCAGAGACGTAGCCATTGATGTCATCAGCATGTCTGAAGGCCATCAGTCACTGTGCTCTGCTCTCAAGCACCTGTAGGTGCTCAGGAGGTGACACCACAGCTAGTCCAGTGAGCAATGCTAACAATGCTATGCCAGGACATTGTGACTGCTGCACCACTAGGCACTAGATTGGACTGCAGAAAGAAGAGGGCCAAGGATGTAGCTTGGTGGTAGAGCTCATGCCAAAGCCTGCATGGGGCCCTGGACTCCATCTCCACCAACACAGAAGGAAAAGAAGGGAACAAGAAGATGAGAGGAAGCAATGCACATCTGTACACAACGAAGAGTCAATAGCTTTACTATAGAAAGAGAGCCCACAAATCAGTAAGATGCCTCTTCAAGAAAATAGGCAAAGGATACAAATGATTCAGAAAAGAGGTTGCACACAGTGGGGAGATGGCAGGGGCAAGTTCAGACCAGCCTGGAGTACATAGTGAGGCTGTCTCAACTCCTATCCCTGAAAAGAGAAGTACCTTGTCATTTAAATCATGTATTTGTGGGCCGGAGAGATGGCTCATTGGTTAAGAGCAATGGCTGCTCTTTCAGAGTACCTGGGTTTGATTCCCAGCACCCACATGGTGGCTAACAACCAGCTGTAACTCTAGTTCCAGGGGATCCGACACCCTCCGCTTCTGTATGTGCACTTACATACATGCAGGCAAAGCACCCATAAACATAAAATAAAAATAAATAACAAATTGGGTCTGGAGAGATGGCATGGCAATTAAGAACACTGACTGCTCTTGCAGAGGACCCAGGTTCAATTCCCAGCAACCACATGGCAGCTAACAACTGTCCATAACTCTGGTTCCAGGGGATCGATCACCCTCCTCTGATCTCCAAGGGCACTGCACAACACACGTGCACTTACACACATGCAGGCAATACACTCATAAACATAAAATAAAAAATAATAAATAAAATATTTTAAAAAAACATTTTAAGATCATGTATTTTTCTCCACAACTACTGAGGATCTGTCCCCATGAAGAGTGTTAGCCCTGAGAAGGTAGCAGTGTGTCTGCTCTGGACATTAATTTGTCCCCAGTGCCCAGAACAGTACCTGGCATATTATGTAGTAGATAGTCTATGAGTGATGAAAATCAGGCAAGAACAAATTCAACAATTTAAACACAGGCCTTGGATGGAGCCTCTGCCAGAGCAGCTGCACGCAGTTTAGATCTCACGACTCCCTATGAAGCAGGTGCCTGAACATTCCACCTCACACTTAAAATCCCAAGGCACAGAGAGGACAGAATGCCTGCTGTGGTCTCAGAGCCAGAATGGAACCTAGAATCCATGGGCCTGACCACCGTGCTTTATAACACCTTGAAATGAAATGTCATGGGCCAAAGTAGACACTCAAAGAAGACACGTGACAAGGCCAAGGTCATGGGTACAGATGGGGAGGCAGATGGGGTGGTGCTAGCCTGAACAGGGAGCCAGTAAGGTGCCCAGAAGGGCAGCACAGCTGTGGCTTCTCAAATGTAGAGTGGACAGCAGGGCAGGCATCCTCCCAGCCTAGCAGGAGGACTCGTCCTGCTGATGAGGTGGCCAGTCATAACAAGCTGCATGTACAAAGGGAAAGGGACAGCAGAGGCTGCTGTGGTCTCTGGAACAGCTGACCTGAGACTAGTCTAAGCAGGCCTGCAGCTTCCTCACAGCTGGGCTGGGCTGGCCAGGGGCCAGGGACACACTGCTACCAGGCAGCGGCCCCTGGGCTTCCCAGAAATGGCAGCAACGTCAACAGCTCCACCCCAGACGGTGAGGCAGCACAGGCCAGGGCCCCAAATGGCCTTGCTTTGTGGGTGCTGGCCCAGCTGAGGGAGGGGCAACCAAGGGAGCAGAGGGTATAGGCAAAACCTGCTGCCACAGGAGAAGCAGCCAGTCAGCCCACAGCACCCACCTGCCTTTCTGCGCACCTTTCTTGTTGCTGGAGTTTCAAAGCACCTACTATGCACTATCTCTCACAGCTGTAAATACATTAATCACTTCCTTTCTTGTTCTTTCTGTGGTACTGGGCTCAAACCCAAGGTTCTGGGCATGCTGGGCAAGGGTTCTACTTCCGAGCTATGTCCCTAGACCTTTTTGTTTGTTTACATTTTATTTTTAAACAGGCTTTCACTACACAGCCCAGTTTGACTCTGAACTCATCTGTAGCCCAGGTAAGCTTATTCTTTTAACAAGTGCTTCAGTGAGATGGGAAGTTACTGGAGAGTTCTGAGTCCAAACGAAACTTCAGGAATGAGGAATGATCCCGTGGCTGGTGATGTGCAGGGCCTGGGGTCAGGGGTAGACGGCAGGACACTACACTGGACCCAGCAAGAGGCTCCAGGGCTCATGCCGGCGTGGGACGATGGCTCGGGAAGAAGGGGCAGTGCTCCCATTTGGCTGAAAACCTCTCTGACAGGAATTGCTGACACAAGGGCATGAAGTGTGCAGAGAAGAGTTAGTGGAAGTTAGACGTGGCTCTTGGTACTTGGGCCTCTGGAAGGGTAAAGCTGCCACTGACCAAGAGGGTCAGACCAGGACAAGACACAGTGCAGGTCGACCTGAGCCCAGTGTCCTCACAGTAGCTGGGCCTCTGGTAGTCACTGGGGGTGGGGGTGGGGGTGGGCCTG
>NW_008329714.1:917821-951787 GCF_000622305.1 Nannospalax galili
GGGGTGGGCCTGGGGGGGACCCACCCTAGTCCCCAAGAGCCGGGCCTTCAAAGCTACCTTTGAAGGTAGTACAGGCCCTGAGCCCATTTTACAGATTTGGAAGGTCCTTAAGGAGGGCTGTGGAGAGGTGACTGGCCTACCTGGCAGCAGGAAAGAGCTTCCTACTTATAGCTGGGCCCTTGGCTGGAATGAGATGTAGGTGAAGGGGTTGGGAGCACGGCCTGCTAGGGAGGAGAAATTGGAACTACACTGGTGGGAAGGCAAGCAATAGGGAGTCACTGAGCACTCTAGAGAAGCGGGAGGAAGAGGCTCTGCCAGACCTGCCATAGAGAACCTGCCGGAGTGACTGAGAGCAGGAGCTGGCGCCCCAGGGGCTGCTAGCCCTGAAGACAGTATGTTCTACTGGCTTGGAGACCAGAGAGTCATTGCAGGGAAGGAGGGGAGCTTGAAGCCCAGGCAGCTATGTAGTGATTAGAGCCTCCCCGAGACACAGCTGGCACCCTGGTTTCCTGGAAGGGGCCCTGTCACAGGACAGAGTCACCATATGCTAATGGCTACTTGACAACTGTGGGCATGAGGCCAAAAGGGCCCCTGGGGAGGCCTTCAGGCAGCTCCTACAGTATTCCTGAAACCACACCCATCTTTGGAAGATTCTAGCAGCCCAGGGAAGATACTGGCCCAGCGCCCCCCCCCCCAACTCTGGCTGGCCTTGGAGCCCTCTCCTCAGGAGCTCCTGTGGCAACTATGTGCTGTACCACCCCCACAGACAGCAGTCACACCTACCTGCCACTGCATCTCCAACACTCTGTTCAGACACCTGGGGTGGGTGGGAGGCCTTCTTGGGAGGCTGTGATGCATGACCCCCATCCCAAACTGTGCTGTGCCCTGGGGGCACCAGCTAGAAATTTTCTGGCCAGATCTGGTAGAGTCCCTGCACAGATCTGGGCTGGTAGCCAATGAACGAGAGATCGGGCGCCATGGTGGCCATTACTTACTGCTCCCAGACACTAATGAGATTCTGCATACACTGTCTGGCTCCCACTGGGCCACTGCTGGAGGTCTACAGAAGCCAGCACCATTGCCCCTGTGTGTCTCCAGTCCTTTCACCTCTCCCCAGCTGGGCGTAGCTTCCCTCCCTCTCAGTGAGTCACTGAACTCCGATAACAACCAAGGAGTCTGTTAACACAGCTGCATCAGCACCAGTGTAGATCTGGAGCAACCAGGGCTCAAAGAGATTCTAAAGCTGCCTAAGGATCCATAGTTAGTAACTATCGCTGGGACTTGAACCCAGGCCCCTGACCGTATAGTTCTTGGTATAGTGCCTGGCAGAGAGATAACAGGAAGTGGACAAGCCAAAATTCAGACTCTGTCACTGTTTGCCCAGTCTTCAACAGAGATCTTGTCTAGCACTGACTGGGACTTTGTCCCCTCCCCCACCCTCACAACACTGGGCACAGATAGGAGTGTCCTGCGTGCTGGCCACAGACAGGTGTGGCGAGGGGAAGGGCCATCCGTTTGCATTCTTTTTGTTGTCAACCCTGGCAGGGACATACTTGAAGAAGGCCTCCCACGTGGACAAAGACCCCAGACTAAGACAAGGGGCGTGGCTCTGGGACAAAGTGCAGCTTCATCCAGACCACCCAAGACAGGCAAGCTGGGGTCCTCTTAGGGTGTAGGCACCTCCCCTGGGAAGTGAGAACAGGTTCATTGCCTCAGAGGGCAGTTTCAGGGAGGCAGAGACACTGACAGAGGCCTGGGACAGGGTTCACAGAGCAGTGGCCAAGGCTTACCTCTGTCTACCAAGAAAACTTGCCAAGCTTCCTTCCTACCTTGGAAGGCAGACTCAGAAGCACAAGACCTCCACTTCCATGGCCCACAGCTCCAAGGGGAGACATAGCTCCTGGGGTGAGAACTCAGGACTGTGTCCTTAGAGGAGAGAGGGACTGAGGTGGTAAGGAAACCTGCTCCTTTGTGGAGAGGCCCACTGTTCTCCCAGCTTTGCTTACAGAGAGCTGACAAACGGCCAAGAGGAGGCACGCTGCATTGGGTCAGGAGGATGGCCTGAGCCAGGAGTTCAAGGCCAACTGGCCCCATGGAGACCCATTTCATGGACATGGAAAGGTGAAGAGAAAAGATGAGGATTCTGGGTTGGGTGACTGTGGGATTAGCAAAGACCTCAAGCTACAGTCCTGGGCCCACGGGGTCCTCAGGACCCCTTCATGTTGTCTGTGCCCCTCAGGGCCCCCGACAGGCCTCCTATGCTCTACGGCCACCTTGTTATGCCCAAGAACCTCAGGTTCCCTGAGCTGACCTAAGAGCCAGGAGAAGACAGAGCAGGTTTGCCCCCTGTGAAGTGAAGTCACTCAAACTCTTACAACTCTCAGAGGCTGGGCATGGCTCTAGCGCAGAGTGCTGCCTAGCCTATGCCAGGCCCTGCGTCCATCAATAATGAAATAAACTGATAATTCAAGCCTGTGGCCCTGAAGTCCCACATTTGTGGTTCCCATTTGACCACCATCACTAGCTGGTGCCCTAGTGGGCGGAGGCTGACTATCCTCAGATGCCGGAAGACCCCAGTGAGAGTGGCAGGCACATGGGGTACCCATGCCCACCCAGGCACTAACACCCCCTAGGAAAGCCCATCTGTTCCTGTGACTTCCCCCATGCTTAGATACCTATTGTCATGGTGATGGGAGAGGACTGGGTGGAGAGGCTACCTCACCTGCTATCAAGATGCCAGAGAAGATTCTTCTAGCACTTCTAGAGCCCCCGCTGCCCTCTTCTCACAGGGTAGATGAGGGGCCCAAGAGCCAGTCTCACCCTCCCCTGCTACTCCGTCCCCAAATGACCCACAGGCTGCCATTCAGTCATTTGTGCTGTTTCCCCCACTTCCCAATGTCCTCCTCCAGCACTGCCTCCCTCACCAAACCTCCTTCACCTTCCCAGTCAAGCCCACTCCTTCCTCAGCCTTCCTCCTGCTGTCTCATCATCCCTTTCCCTCCTGTTCCCTGAGCTGTGCCAACTCTCAAAGTTCCTCAGGGCCCATGGCTCACATCCATGCAAGAGGAGGAGATGGCCAGACTTGAGTCACACACCTCACAACATGCACCCTGGCCAGGTGTTTCCTACCACAGGCCTCTGCCCATGCCAGCCACTCTGCTCTAATGCTGGTCGATGTGTTTACTCCTGAGGTCTGGCACATACACAGCAGGTCTGCCATGCCTGATGGCCTCAGTATCTATGCACTTATCTGAAATGCTAGGGGGAACCCAGCCATGAGACCGCATGCCAGAAAAGCATTCTACCTCTGAGCTGCACCCCAACCCCAGTGGTCAGGCTGCCACAGACAGGCAGGCCAGGCTGTACCCATTGTATAGATGATGAAACTAAGACCCAAGCAGAATTCTGGTTCCTGAGCAGATGGAGCTCAGTCTCGTTGAACCTAACTGACCTGAAGGAGTGTAATGGGAGCTGGGAAATCGCCCGAGGAAAAGCAACGGTGCCAGGACTGACATGGGCAGAGAGAGGAGCAGTTCAAATGTGTCAGGGAGGAGCGAGGCTTCACACCGAGGAGAGTGACAGCACCAACCTACCCTGTGTGCACACTGTGCACCTGACTATGCTGTTTCAACAGCTAATAATCCAAGAGCAAGAAACACACAGAGCGAGGATAGGCATGCAAGTCAGGGAGGGGAGAATCCTGTCCGCAGAAAGCTGTGTGTTAGTGGGATTGTGCCTGCAACTGCACCTAGACTTTGCTCTTAATAGGAACCATACACCCCTTTTGATTCTGATTTTGTTTTTGTTGAGATAGGGTCTTGCTATGTAGCCCAGGCTAGCCCCGAACTCACGACCCTCCTTGCCTTAGCCTCCCAGTGCTGAGATTACAGCTATATGCCACCAGTTCTGAAAAAAATACATCATTGGGGCTGAGAAGATGGCTCAGTGGGTAAAGCACTTGCTGCACAAGAATGAGGACTAGAGTTTGGGTCCCCAGAACCCACATAAATGTCTGGTGGGTGTGGACGCTGACCTGTAGTTCCAGCACTTAGAAGGTGAATATGGGATCCCCAGATCAGGCTGGCTAGCCAGTCTAGTGGAACTGGCAAGCTCTGGGTTCAGAGAGAGACCCTGCCTCAATATATATGGTGGCGCGCGATTGAAGAAGACACTGTACATCAACCTCTGACCTTCACATGCATGTACATGCACATGAAAAAGAAGAAGAGAAAAGAAAGATATATCCTTGCAAACACATGAGAGCATCCAGATAAAAATGCACCATAAGATCCTAAAAAGACCTCAATAGACTCATCACAGCTGACAGAAGCCACCAACATTCACAGGACAGTCATAAAGGGCAGCAACAGATGGACAACAGGAAAGTCTGTGTCCATGACTTCACAAGTGTACATGAAGGGCAGCAACAGATGGACAACAGGAAAGTCTGCGTCCATGACTTCACAAGTGTACATGAAGGGCAGCAACAGATGGACAACAGGAAAGTCTGTGTCCATGACTTCACAAGTGTACATGATTTCCAAAGAACTCTCAAGGTGGAGCTCAGGAGGGAAATTAGCAACTCTCCCTGAAGTGATGGGCAGACAGGGAGACAAAACCTGAAGCCCGAGCAGCAAAGATTATAGCTGTTAGCCCCAAAGAACATTGGAAAACAACTGTAGCCTCAACCGAGAAATCTCAGGATGGAAGGAACGCTGGAGACAGAAGAAGGCTTCCTTGAATGAGGCACTATTGGCTCTCACAAAGTATGATCACAGGTAGCATGAACAGAGGTCTATACTCAAGATGCAAGAAGATGATATTTATTCTCCCCTTCTCTGATTGGATGTGTCAGACTGAACTCCTCAAAAGTCACCTAAGGGAGAGGGAACAGCTAAAATAATTACATCTGCACACTCAGAACCAGAGAAACCCTGGGTTGGAGTGATGGTGAGTACCTCCAAGGAGAAGAACCCAGGCCAGGAATCCAGGCTTCAGGAAAGCTGACCTCAGGGGTCATCCCCTATGAACACTGCAGCAGGACCTCACTGTCCCATGAGCCGATTCTCCCACAGGCACCAGCAGGAGGCAGGCGGTTGGTGCCCAGCCCACGGCCCCATGCTCTCCTCCCCAAAAAGTTTTACTTCCTCTTTTGAAAATGCAGAACTTGCCCTACCCCCCAGCCCCCAGGAAACCTCAGGCCACCAGGGTTCTCCAAGATGGTTCTGGAGATGGATGATGCTCCTTGGGTTCCAACCAAGACATATAGCTCTTCCAAACTCCCCTCCCTCTGGCTGGGAGCTTGGATGGGGATTAAATGCAAAGGCTTGTTTGAGGGTTGGAACTTGCTGGTCATCATCACTGGCTCACATAAACTTCAGTTTCCCCCTCAGGGATGGGAGGCAGCCCTCGCATGTACGTGGCTCCTCATATTCCTGTTCCCCCTGCCTCCACTACCCTCTACTTCAGACCCTCCTCATTCTCTGGGACCCTGGGGAAGGGGCTTATCCAACAATAATCTAGAAAATGACTAGATTGTGGCTGGTGATATTCATAAGATTGCTTCACAGCCACATCAAAAGCTGATCTCAGTGGGGGCCCTCAGCTTGTGTACAGTTTTCATTGTTTAAAACCTAATGGTGAATATGGAAGGCTTGCTGTGTGACCTTAGATAAGTGACAGAACTTCTCTGTTTTTGTTACTTCATCCATAAATCTTTCAGTCCCTGCCTCCCAGGGCTTAAAGCAGCTGAATGAGATAGTGCAGGGTCTGGTTCTTTCCACTTCCTCTGGCATCTATTCGTGCCCCTCCCTCTTAATCCCATCTAATCCCACCAGCTTCCTCGCTGTGGGTCAAACACTGGGCCTGTTCCCACTGCAGGGCCTTTGCACTGGCTTTTCCCTCTGCCTGCTCAGCCTTTGCTGGACATCCACGTCTTGTTACTTTGGGTTTCAACTTCAAAGCTACTGTCTTAGGGTCACCTTCCTGGCCAGGCTGTCAGCTCCCCAGGGGCCCTCAGGGCTGTGTCTCCAGATCCTGGCCCAGTGGTTGAAGGGGAGTAAGGACTGGTGCTGATACCTAACACACACATGCTGTGACCATTTTGTAACTTTCTGGGGCTGGGGGTTCTGAGACCCAGAGTGTCCCATCTTTCTACCAACTGAAAAACTTCCTCCCTTCCTCCCTTCCCCATGCCTGCCACATAAGTCCTCAGCTGGGGCCCCTACCCGAGGCCTGGTTGTCTCCACAGCCCGGGTCTGGAGCCCACAGGCCCCAGCACCAGCATGAGTCAATGGGGCCACGCCTGGGACTGAGTGACACCAGCGCATCCTGGGAAAGCACAAGCTACAGGTAGACCACAGGCTGCAAGAAGTTTAGTGTCCCCTGTGCCACGAGGCTCCCACTGACCTCTGCTCCTCCCGCATCCCTGCTGGACCCCAGCCTGGCTCTGTCCCTCACTGGTGGTGCGTGTGAAACAACGATCTGGTGGTGCTCTTAAGACACATGGTATTAGTATGAAATGCCCTGGGGCAGCCCACAGAGCTGTAGCAACCTCGGCTACTCTTCAGAACTTTGGAACAGAACTGTGAATCTGGGTGTGAGCTCCTTGAAGGGAGTCTGAACTGCTCCATCTCGGGGTAGCACAGCACCTGGCACATCTGGGCCCTCAGAGTGAGGAAGGCAGGGTGGCCTGGAGAAGTGATGCACAAACTAAGTGGAGCCTTGCCCTCTTGTCCCCCACACCTGACAAAAGCAGAGAGGTCAGCTGCTCCCCTGGAGATCACACAGGTAGGCAGCAAGCTCCCATCTGAAGCTGGGCCCCTATCTTGAGTCTGTGTGTGTTTCTTTCTGCCTCAAGCTCTGAGAGCCAGGACAATGGGCTCCAAGACACCCAGTCAAGCCATGGGGACATGGCCAGTAAAATGCTGGATGTCTTGTGGAACCCAAGCCAGATGAATCTGTACCCCAACTGGGCAAGCCTTGGGCAGCTCTTCTAGCCCAGCAGAGGAAACCAAGCCAGATACAGCTGGGCTCAACCCTGAGGAATTCTCAGGGTGACTGTACTGTCAGTCAGACTGTCCCATCAGTCACAAGTGAAGTGCGGAGTGCAGAAACTAGACAGAAAAGGAGACTCCAGCCCCTCTGTCACTCTCCAGTGTGGGATCCCTAGCAAGGCCACTACACACATCCGTGGGGGTAGGTGTCCTCACTTGCCAAATGGGTAGACCAAGTCCCATCCTTGGGGTCAACAATAAAGATGCGTTGATTTAACGAACTGCAGAGCTTTCTGCAGGCCAGGTGCAATTTTGAATGTGGCATAAAGAACTCATATCTGTCCCTGTGATGCTAGAGTATTCGAAGAATTTCACAGTTGGAGACTGAGCTTAGAGCTCGGCAGCAGGGCATGGCAAGCAAAGCAAGCCTTTGACCTGGGGAACCTGGCTCAGCAGTCCTTGCTCTTAACTTCCAAGGCTCACTTCTTCACAGGGACAGTGGCTTGGACCTCTTGTGTGACTGGGATAGTGATAAGCCTCTTGCCACACATGATACCATTGCTCAGCAGTTGTGCAAGTGTGTACACGCACCATGGCTCGGTCCTGGACAGGTCCCCAAAGGCAGCAAGGTAGGAGGTGGCAACCTCCACCCCTCCTGGAGTAAGGCATGGGGGAGGGCAGAAATCCTCCTCCTGTCCCTAAGTCTGCTGCAGGGGTAGCCTCCCCAGCTGCCTGGACTTCTGCAGCCTGTGTGGGCACTGTGTAAGGCCTGTCCAGCCCTGATGCTGCAGACCCTAAGGTGATCACAGCCCTAAGGAGCCCAGAACCTGGGTGTAATAATTGGGACAACTCACCCTTACCCCCATCTCGCTCTCCAGATTCAGAAGCTGGAAATCTACAATATGACTCTCACGATCCTCACACTCACCGTGCTCAGCATCCTCTGCCTTTCTGTGTGTCTGGTTCTTCTCTGTTAACTCCTGCTTCCCACCTCCGAGCCTTTGCCCACGCTGTGCCCATGACTCAGAATACCTGCCAAAGTGCTCTCCACCACCTCAAGGCTAGCTCAAGGGTTCCCCTGCCCTCCCTCCAGCCTGTTGTGATCCTCCCTCAGTCAAACAGTAGAGCCCAGAAGCCTAGCAGAACTTAGGATGAGCTGGAGACTTAACCAATGTTCACATCTCACCTCTGCCTCAGTGTCCTCCTGCAGTTATGGGGAGCCCAGCTGATTCCCAAGAGGTAGAATTCCCACGGCGGTAGAATCTCACTACTCTCTCCGGCCAGACATACCCCAAGCCTCAGTTTCCACATCTGACTTCAGTAAATCCCAGGTTCCTAAAAGACCACCCAAAGGGGGCAGTCACAGTGGACCACACCTCACAGAGGGCTTGAGGAAGGGCCAGGGACCAGGATTCAGCAGAGTGAGTGCTGGCTTGGGGACACGCTTGCTGCCCAGACTGGTTACAAGGTCCAGAGTTTGTCAAAATAAATACTTGGATTCTTGGGTTACTGAACCGGAATCAGGGAGGAACCTGGGAGTCTCGGTTTCAGGAAAATCCCCAAAGAATCCGGTTCGCTGCCTGGGCAGTCTCACCAGGGCGGCGGGGCTCACCCTCCCCAGTGACCCACCCATACGCCCCCCGCACAAGCCTTGCAGGCCACCGGTGGAGGGGGGGCACCTGTGGACCCGGGACACCGGCAGTGGCGGGATTAGGGGGTGAGCCCGGCACTCATGTAGGGAGAGCCTGGGTACCGGCCGGGTGGGGTTGAGCCCAGTAGCCGGGTTGGGGGCGAGCCTGGGCACCGGCCCGGTGGGGGTAAACCCAGTATCCGGGTCGGGGGCGAGCCTGGGCACCGGCCCGGTGGGGGTGGCCTTGGCCAGGAGACTTCTCGCGCGGTGCCTCGCGCGCGTCCACAGGGCGATCCCCGCCCGCTTCTCGTTCTCGAGTCTCTGGCCACCGCCGGACCCCGGGGACGTGCCCAGCAGGGTGTCCCCACAGTCTGCCCAGTCCCCTCCCCGGCTCCTACCTGCGGCTCCAGCTCCACGCGCCGCACAGCCAGCGGGAAGGGACTGGGTGCCAGCCGCGCCGCGCGGTGCTTTCCTGGGCGCCGGAGCTCGCCCGCTTCCGCTCATTTACATGCCCGCCCCGCCCCGCCCCGCCCCGAGCGCGCCCACTCGCACGCCCCGCCCCGGCGCCAGCTCATTTGCATGCCCCTCCCCGTTCAACCCCCACCTTCGCTCGTTTGTACGCCCCTCCCCCGCGCCAGGCATTTGCATGCCCCGCCCCGCGTGTCCACAGTCGGCCAAGCGCAGGGCAATCCGTCAGGCAGCGCCCCAGGCCACCCGAAGAGCCTCATCTTCCACCGGGAAGATCCCGACACGTCGCGCGCGGCCTCCCACGCAGCGCCGAGGTTGTCGGAAGCGCCTCGGAGGTCTGCGGCGTGGGGACCGCCTCCCAGAGCCCCCCTGCGGTCCCGGAGCCCTCCCCAGCCTCCCCTCTTCAGCACAGGGGCTCTGGCTTTGTTCCTTGCCCAGTAGCCCGACTTGTGGTCACAGCTGTTTGCTCATTCTTCTAGTGTTTACCCAGCGCCTGTGCCAGAGAAATTAGAAGGCCACCTGTCAGGTTCAGGCATTCGGCCCTCCACTACCTTAAGAAGTCATACAAGATCACCCATTTTACAGATGGAGAAACTGAGGCACGGAGCTGTTAAGAAACTTGGACCGTAAATCTGGGGACCTGAGTTCGATGCCCAGTATCCATGTATGTATGGCATGAAAAAACAGGCTCCACAAAGTTATCCTCTGACCCAGACATGAGCTGTAGCATGTCTGCCCTTTACCCCCTGAGCCATCTCACTGGCCTGCCATCCTGCGTTCTGAAACAGGGTCTCTATGCAGCCCTGGTCAGTCCTGGGACTCACCCTGTAGTGTGAGCTAACCTTGAGCTCACAGCAGTATTCCTGTCTCAGCCTCCCAAGTGCTGGGATTACAGGCACAAACCACCTACATTTGGCTATTTTCTGAGTCTTTAAGCCAGCCTTTGTTCTTTCCTGGTGACTGAGCAGAGTGGGCCACCCTCCCTGCGCTCAGCATCCCCACCTGGGGAGTGGGGACAATACTAGACACACCTAACAGGTGAAGCAGGAATGGATTGGGGTGTGACAGTGCTTGGAACCTGGTCCTTGGGGATTAGGTGCTCAGAAAAATGCTCCTTAGAACACGCTGATGAAGCAGCCAAGCTAGGGCCTGCTTGCCTGATTGTGAAATCACAGTGCTGACAGACTGGAAGGCCAGCACACATGCAGTCAGGGGAGGCATTTGGAAACGTCCAGGGCGTAGTGATGGCAATTCTTTGCACCCCTCCAGCACCTTTCTGTGGGTTTGAGCTGATGTCAAAACACAGAGCTAAGGAAATGGGCCAAAAGAGACAGACCATAGCAGGAGACATGGCTCTCCACCACAGTCCCAGACTTCATGAATGACTGTTTTGTCTGGCTGGGAGTGGGTTCTGAGCCCCAGATAATACAGACCAGTCTCCCAGTCTAGGGGCTTGCCTCATTACAAACTCAGATCCTGTTACAGTACAGCAAATGCAATTGATTTTGATTCTCTCAGTTTTTAACAATTAATAGACTTTATTTTGGGGGACAGTGGAGCTTGATAGAATAATTGAGCCCAGGGCTGGGGAGATAGCGCGGTTTGATCCCTCTCAGTAGGTCTGAGTTTGATCCCAGCATCCATGTAAAAAGCTGATGTGAGACTAGAGAGACAATCCAGTGGGTCAGAGCACTGGTTATGCGAACATGAGGACCTGAGTTTGCATCCCGGTGCGTGTGTAAAAAATCTGTGCGTGGCTTCCTGCATCTGTAACCCACACTGTGGGGGACAGAGACAGGAGAATTGCTGGGCTTGCTGTTTACCAACCTAGTTGAGGTTCAGTGAGAGACTTTATCTCAAGAGAATATGGTGGAGAGTGATAGTGTGTTCTCTAGTCTCTGCACACACACATGCACATATACCATACATACATCACATTAACACATATAGCCATATACACACAAGCACAGTGTCATGTGTTTGTAATCCCAAATTAGTGAGGCAGAAACAGACAGATCCTGGGGGATTGCTGGCCAGCCAGCCCAGCCTGATCCTCAAGCCCCAGGTCCCAATAAGATACCTTATCTCCCAAAACAAAGGTATGGGGTATGGCTCAATTTGTAGAGTACCTAACATGTATGAGACCTGGTACTTCATAAACTCTGTGTGCTGACACACGTAATCCAGCACTTTGGAGATAGAGGCAGGAGGATTAGAAATTCAAGGTCATTCTAGTAAGTTTGAAGTCAGCCTGGGCTACATGAGTTCCAGTCTCAAAAGCACACACAAACAAGGAACAAGGTGAGTAACTTAATGGTAGAGTGATTGCACGCAGGAAGTCTCAGTTTCAGTATCCAGTTTCTTTCTCTCTCTCTCTCTCTCTCTCTCTCTCTCTCTCTCTCTCTCTCCCCTCTCCATGAAGCTCATGGAAAAACACCCAAGGTTGACTTCTAGCCTCCACACGGATGTGCACTCACATCAACAGGTGTCCACACATATTGTGCTGGTGAGTTTTTGTCAACTTGATGCAAACTAGAATTACCTGGGAAGAGGGAACCTCAACTGAGCAATCTCTTCCATTGGATTGGCCTGTAACTATGTCTGTGAGGTATTTTCTTAACTGCTAAATGATGTGGGGGGGCCAGCCACAGTGGACAGTACCATCCCTGGGCAGGTGGGCCTGGGCTGTATGAGCAAGGCAGCTAAGCAAGCCAGAGGGAGCAAATCACTCCACAGTCTCTGTTTCAGTTCCTGCCTGTAAGTTTCTATCTTGCATTCCTGCTCTGACTTCCCTCAGTGATGAATTGTGACCTGGGAGCTGTAAGATGAAACCTCCCCAAGCTGGTTTTGATCAGCAACAGAGAAGCAAACTAGGATGAACACATACACACACACACACACACACACACACACACACACACACACACACATGCACACAGAGAGAGAGAGAGAGAACACACTGTGATGGTTTGAATAAGGGTGTTCCCAAAAGGCTCATGTGCTGCAGCTTGGTCCCTAGCTGAACATGGTCATTGAGAGGTGACAGGATCTTGAGGCCTCTGATCTACTCCCTGAACTGTCCTGCTGGTGGGTTCATTGTCTGATGGAGCTATTGGGACTTGGTGGACACTAGGTGATGTAGGGTGGGAGAATAGATCTTGTCCTTGGCTCTTTCTTGCTGCTCTCTATGCTTCCTGGCTGCCTTGAGGCAAGCAGCTTTCCTCTACCACGATGATCTGACTCATTGAGCCTAGACATCAACAGTTCAGCTAGACAGGCCCCAAAGTCAACTATGGACAGAAACATCTGAAAATGTGAGCCAAAACAGACCTTTGCTTATTATGTCAGGGCCTTTGTCACAGTGACCAAATACAGGGTTCCCACATGCCTCTCCCCTGTGCAGTTTCACTGTTATTACCATTTGTGTAGAGTGGATCATTTGTTAAAATCAATAAACCCAAGACAGTACATTACTATCAATGTCCAGACTTGACACTAATGTTCACTCTCCTCTTGAATAGTTCTGTAGTTTCTTAAAGACATTTAAAAATATATTTTTTATTTTATGTGTATGAGTGTTATGCTTGTATGTATGTAAGTGCACCTGTGTTGTGTAATGCCCACAGATGTCAGAAGAGGGCGTTGGATCTACTGGAACTGGAGTTAGGATGGTTTTTAGCTGCCATGTGGGTGCTGGGAACCAAATCTGGGTCCTCTGTAAGAGCAGCCAGGGCTTTTAATTGCTGAACCATCTCTCTAGCCCAGTTTTTTTTTTTTTGTTTGTTTGTTATTGTTGTAATTTTTAAATTGAATTTTTGTGTATTTCATACAGAGTATCTTAATCATCTTTATACCCCCTTCCCCATTGGCACCCTCCCATAGCCCCCACCCCACTGGAATTCATGGAGTCTGTCATTTGTGTTAAGGTCTATCATGTCAAGTTAGTGTTCCTAGACATCCCTCGGTGCAAGTTCATCCACTGAGGTCTAGGCAGCCTATCTAGAGTCTCTCCGTTTACCCAGCAGTAATCAGCTGCTAATAATTCTTCGACTAAGATTGGGGCTTGTTGCCCATTCCCCCTGTTCTGTGCTGGGGTTTTGTCTGCTTGAGTTTGCATGGGTCCTGTGCATGTTGGCACCATTGCTATAGGTTCATATGAGCAAGGTCCCAGGAGCCTGTAGGAATCTATTTCCATATGGTCGTGCATCTCCTCCCTGGCTCTTACAATCTCTCTACCCCTCTTCTGCAATGGTCCCTGAGCCCTGGGTGCATGGAGTTTAATATAAAAGTCCTGTCCAAAGACCCGCGCTCTGTAGACTCTTATTCTCCACACTTTGGCAATTTATGACCTTCTGTGTTCCTGGCCCTCTGTAGCATGAGGGAGCTTCATAGATGAGAACTGATGCATTAGTGTTCTCTTTACCCCTTGTTCTACGTTTTGTGAGCCTTAGTTGTAGAGGTTGCATCCTACATGGGCCACTTAAGCCTGGGAAATGTCTGTGTATGACCAGTGGTGGAACTTGATCCCAGTCTCCGTCTGTTGCAAAAGAAGCTTCTTTGATGAGTGGTGGCTGGGTACTTGTCTGTAAATATAAGGATCCATATTTTGCACATAGTAAGAAACTACATTTGTCTAGGGATGAGACAGCCTTGGGGTTTTCTCTAAGATCTAAGATCTCTCCAGCCATGTCTATTTGGCTATGTTTACAGTACCACCATGAGTTTCCTCCCATTGAGCAGCTTTAAGTTCAATTAGGTAGCTGTTGGTCACCTACAAGATAAAAGTGCTACGACTGCACTGGTCATTGATGTGGTTTCAGGCCTTGAAGCTGGAGTTGGACCATCAATTGATGTTCGCCCTTAGCAGTTTCCAGTCCAGTTTTTAAAACTTTATTTCTTTTATTATTTGGGGGAGATGCAAGCGTGCCATAGCACACATGTGGAGGTCAAAGGACAACTTTATGGGCTTGCTTCTCTCCTTCTGTCCTGGGGTATTGAACTTACATCATCAAACTTATGCAGCAAGTGCCTTTACTGGCAGAGCCATCTCACCAGCCCTGTTCTATGGGTTTTGACAAATGCATGATGGCACAGATCATGGCTACAGGAGTGTTAAGAGCAACTTTACCTCCTCACAGATCCCCTGGGCTTCGCTTACTCTTCTGGCCCTGAGATCAGTAATTATGGTCTCTAGGGTTTTTCCTTTACTTCAGAATGTCAAATAGTTGGAATCAGAGAGCACACAGCCTTTCACTCAAGTTTAGTGGCCGTGACATCTCCCCCCTTCCTTTTTTTGAGCCAAGGTTTTACTGTATAGCCCTGTCTAGTCATCATGTACATGTTGTATACATGAATCATAGTTTATCTGCTCAATTAGTTCCTTCCGGTTTGGGACATTTTGAGCAAAGCTGCTGTAAACAATCCTGTTCAAGTTTTATGTGGATGCCAGTTTACTACGCACTTGAATAAATATCAGGGGCATAACTGGTGATGACGCACCATGTGGTATGCAGTGTGCTTAGCCAAATGTCTTCCAATGTGGCCACAACGTTTTTTTGTATTGTCCCCAACAATGAAAGGGAGTTCTGATTGCTCTACATTCTTTCTTTTTTACATTTATTTAGTGTGTATGAGTGTCTGTGTGTGTGTGTGTGTGTGTGTGTGTGTGTGTGTGTGTGTGATTAAAAGAAATTGGAATGCAAGATAGCTCAGGGGTAAAGGCATTTGCTACCAAGCCTGATGATCTGAGTTCAATCCCTGGGACCAGTGGAAGGAGAGAACCAACTCCTTCAAGTTGTCCTCTGACCTCCCCACAAGTGTGCACCCTGCCCACAGACAGGCAGAATAAATACATATAATAATTTATTCTCTGATAACTTCATACATATAAATAAGGGATTTTGATTGCATTCACTCATGATTAGCCTCTTATTCCCCTCCCACTGAACCCCCTTTTTCTTCCCACGTCTTCTACTTTCACGTCTTTTTTGTGACCCTCTGAGTTTAATTAGGGTTGTTTACATAAGCACGAGTAAGGGTTTTTTACTGGAGCATGGGCACCTTACCACTGGCACCAGAGAAGAAAGTGAGCCCCGCCACCTAGTCACTAACTGCCAATAGCGCCTCAAGGAGGGGTGGGGCCTCCCAAGCCTGCACCCTTCTATGATGGATGTTGAAGGGCTCAGTCTTGTGCAGGTAACCACAGCTGCTGTGAGTTCATGTAACAGCCATGTCATGTCCAGAAGACAGCATTTCACAGTGCTCCACCCCAGCCTCCAGCTCTTGCGTTCCTACCTCCTCTTCCACAACATTCTCCAAGCCTTGGAGGGGGTGACACAGATGTCCTGTTTAGCGCTGAGTGCTCACAGTCACTTATTCTCCACACTTTGACCAGTTATGAGTCTCTGCATGAACCCACTGCAAAAAGAAACTTCTCTGATCAAGGCTGAGAGCAGCATTGATCTGTGGGTACAAACATAAATACTTAGAAGGCAGTTTTACAACACATCCGTTTGATCACTCATCATCTGCTCCGGCATTTGGTGTAGTCGGGTTTGGATTTTAGCCACTCTTTTCATATGCTTTTTTTTTTTTGCCATCTGTACATCTTATTTGCTGTCTGGCAGTATCACTTCTCCCTCATTCCCTCCCTGGCTTTTTCCTTTTATTCCTTGAGACAAGGTCTTGTTGTTCAGGCTGTCCTGGATTTCCTTATGTAGCCCAGGCTGGCCTCTGAGACTCATAGCAATCTTCGTCTCTCATCCCCCCAGTTCTGTGGTCAGCACTAATGTGAGACTCTATGCCTCTTTCCTTCAGTTCCTGTATGAATGCGACAGTGCTGTGCATTTAGTTTCAAACCCATCTTTCCCTGCCTGCCTCCAGCAAAGCAGGTGACTTTTGTTTACTAATCTTGTGTCCTGTATCTGTGTTACAAACACCCACTAGTTCTAGGTGTTTTCTTGGTTGAGTCTATGAATTTTTCACATGTGGGAGTATCCACAAACAGACACGGCGGTTTCTTCCTTCTAGAGCCATGTGTCTTCTATGTCTGGTTGCCCTGGTCAGGACTTCTGGTGGGATGCTGTTGCCTTGTTCCTGACCTTGAGGAGCGTCTAGTTTCTCACCATTAAGCAACATGCTAGACCTTTTCAGATGTTCTTTACCAAACTGAAGACATTTGCCCTGTTCCTAGCTGCCTTCTCTCACCCTCCTCCACACTCTGTTCCTAGTTTGCTGAAGGCTTTTTTTAAAAAGTTTTATTTATTTAGGAACTGGAGAGATGGCTCACTGGTTAAGAGCACTGGCTGCTCTTGTGGAGGACCTGGGTTCGGTTCCAAGCACCCACATGGCAGCTAACAACTGTTCCTAACTCTAATTCCAGGGGATCTGATACTCTCTTCTGACCTCCATGGGTACAACACAGGCGTACTTACATACACGCATGCAATATATGCATACACATAAAAAATAATAAATAATTTTTAAAGATTTTATTTTATTTATGTGTTTGAGTGTTTGCCTGCATGTATACATGTGTGTCTGTTGCCTGAGGAGACCAGAAGAAGGCATTGGATCCCCTGGAGTTATAGATGGTTATTAGCTGCCATACGGGTGCTGGGAACTGAACCCAGGTCCTCTGCAAGAGCAGTTAGTGCTCTTAACTGCTGAGCCAACTCTCCAGCCTAAATTTTCATTTTTTTTATTATGAATTTTGGATTTTATAAAATGTTCTTTCTGTTCTTTCTGACCTCGTGAGTATGATACCAGGTTTTCCTCTTTAGCCTGTGGGCTTGATGGATTATATTGACTTCTGACTGTTGAATCAGGGTTACAGAGCTGGAATAAATCCTATTTAGTGATAGCTTATAATTCTTTCTATATGTACTTGGATCTGATTTGAGGACTCCTACATCTATGCTTATGAGAGACATTGGTCTGCAGTCTTCATTTCTTATCATGTCAATTTAGTTTTGGTATTAGCATCATATCAGTCACACAGAATTAGTTAGAATTCTTCTATTGAAGAAGTCATAGAAAATTGGCATTTTTTTCTTTAAATGTTTATTAGAATTCACTAATTGCAACCACCTGTACCTTTAAAAATATTTAATTACAGCTGGGTATGGTGGCATTCTCCTTTAATTCCAACACTCTGGAGGTAGAGGCAGGTGAATCTCTATGAGTTCAAGGTCAGCCTGGATACAGAGCAAGTTCCAGATCAGTTGGGGCTACAAAAAAATTAAATTACACTTATTTATGGTGTGTGTGTGTGTGTGTGTGTGTGTGTGTGTGCGCGCGCACGCACGCACGTGCCATTGTGCTGCTTGGAGGTCAAAGTACAACTTTGGGAAGTTGGTTCTCCCCTTCCACCATGTGGATTCCATGAACCTAAGTCAGGTCCTCAGGCTTGGTTGCTGGCAAGCACCTTTACCCACTGAGCCATCCCATTGCCCACCTTGTTGCTTTGTTTTTTGAATAAACTATTATCGATTCCACTTCTTTGGTAAATAGCAAGCAAGTTAAGATTGTTATTTCTCCCTCTTGCATTTTGGTAATTGTGTTTCAAATGTTTGATCTATTTTATATTTTATCAAATGTGTGGTCATAGAATTGCTCATAAGATTCCTATTACGTTTTTTTTTTTTTCTGTTTACAGAATTAGTGGCAATAAGCTGATTGTGCTTTCTGGCATTATTATCTTGTTTCTCTTGACTAGCCTAGGGATTTGTCAATTTTATTGATCTTTACAAGAATCTACCCTTTGCTTTCATTCTCAAGAGGTTTGCGTTGCTCTTCTTTTTCTAATTTCCAAGGGAAACGTAGATTATTAATCTTGGAACTTTCTCCCTTTATAATATGTGTATTCAATGCTATAAATTTTCCTTAGGTGCTGCTTTTGCTGTGTCTCACACATTTTGATAAGCTACATTTTAATTTTCAGTCCATGAAAAACCACTTATTTAGTTGTGTGTGCATGTGCTATGCATGTGTAGTGTGTATGTAAGGGGTGTGTGTGTGTGTGTGTGTGTGTGTGTGGTGCCTATGTGGTGTGCATATGGAGAGTGTGGTGTGTGATATGTGTGTAGTGCGGGTGTGTGATATGCTCACCAGTGTGGATATGTGTTGTGTGTGTGGTATGGTGGTGTGCTCACTAGTATGGGTATGTGTGAAGACAGGTTGATATCAGGATGTCTTCTTTAATCACTCTCCTCATTTTTTATTTTTTAAAATATTTTATTTATTATGTTTATTTTATGTGTATGAATGTATTACTGTCATGCAATGTCCAGGGATGTCAGAAGAGAGCATCGGATTCCCCTGGAACTGGGGTTACAGATGGTTGTTAGCCAGGTACTCTGCAAGAGCAGCCAGTGCTCTTAACTACTGAGCCATCTTTCCAGCCCCTATTTATGTTAATTTTATGTGTATGAGTGTTTGCCTGGATGTATGTATGTGCATCATGTGTGTGCAATGCCTGCAGAGGCCAGAAGAGGGTGTCCAACACTGTGGAACTAGAGTTACAGACAGTTGTTAACCACCATGTGGGTGCTGGGAACTGAGCCGAGGTCCTCTGCAAGAGCAGCCAGTGCTCCTAATTGCTGAACCATCTTTCCAGCACTACACCTTATTTTCTTTTTTAATTTTATTCTTATTTTTTATGTGTATGCATGTATTGCCCACATGTAGGTAATGTGTGGGGCAATGCCTGCCGAGGACAGAAGAGGCTGTCAGATCCCCTGGGACTGGAGTTATGGACAGTTGTTAGCTGCCATGTGGGTGCTGGGATTCGAACCTGGGTCTTCTGCAAGAACAGTGTTCTTAACCACTGAGCCATCTCTCCAGCCCCTCTACACCTTATTTTTTGAGGCAGGGTTTCACATTGAACTTGAAGTTCACTGCTTCAGCTAGACTGACTGGCAGAGAGAGCCCCTGGGATCTGTCTGTCCCTGCTCACCCAGTGCTGGGGTTATAGTTCCATGGTGCTGGGGATCTGAACTCAGGTTCTCATGCTTCACAGCAAGCAGGTTACCCACTGAGCTATCTCCTCATCCAGAACATAATTTTAAAGGTAGCACACGCCCTGCAATCCTAGTATTTTGGTGGCTGAGGCAAGAGAATCCTAATTTTGAGACCATCCTCTCATGTACAAACAACTGTCTTTCAAAAGAAGAAAGAGAGTCTGGGTTTTAGGCCCCAGACCTGATAGCTCCCCCAGATCTGCAGTGATTAATGCATCTCGCAGATCTCACCAGAGATCTGTAGCAGATGGTGGTTAACACAGAAATCCACAACTGGCCCATGTGCAGAAAGTAAGAGGCTGCAGACCTCTTATCCCTGAATATATCAAACTTCAGTCTCCCAAGGTTCAGGGATCATTGTGGAAGAGGGGCTGGAAAGGTAGTAAAAGCCAGAGGTGGTAGATGACCACAAGGAAAGTTTTCCAGACAGCTGTTCAGTTACTCATATGAACTCACAGCAATAGTGACAACATACCCAAGTCTCATGTAACCTCAAGTCAAACAAAACCCCACCATAAATGTGGGGAAGTGGGTAAGAAACCCCCAACCCTACTGGAGGAACTATTGGCAACCAATGGCTGTCTCTTTTGAGGAGGTGACTCTTTGTAGGTCGGCTAGACTCCAGTGGATGAACCTGCACCAAAGGCATTTAGGAACACAAATTTAACCCTATAGGATATATATATATATATATATATATATATATATATGTATTTCCTATAGGGTTAAATTTGTGTTCCTAAATGCCTTTGGTGTAAGGAGGGGCAAATAGGGGAGCGGATCTAAATATGATCCAAATATATGAAATTTGCAAAACTTCAATAAAATTTGCAAAAAAAAAGTTTTTAAAATTTTCTTGTGATTTCCCCTTTTCCATGTGTTGTTTAAAAATGCCACTTTTAATCTTCAAATATTTGGGATTTTCCAGTTGTCTTTTTACAGCTGGTTTCTAGTTTAATGCCATTGTGGCCCGAGACCCTCCTTTGAATGATTTCCTATTTTGTAAATGTGTTCGCTTGTTTCAAGGTTCAGAATGAGGTCTGTCTTGGTAAATGCTCCCCATGAATTTGAAAGGAATCCACACACCACTGATGATGGCTGAGGTGCTCTTTATAGAGCGTTTGCCTGTCCATGGGACCTGTGGATTGCAGTGCTGAGCAAGACGACCCTAACCGCTCTGATTTCTTCTCTTACACTTGTCAGTTAATGAAAGAGGTGTTGGCCTTCAACTTCTGGTGCTAATGTTCTCAAGTTCCATCAGTTTGAACCTCATGTATTTTGACTCTGTTGAGGGGGACATACACATTAAAGATCCTCCCTTATATTTTTGTAGAGAATTGACTCTTACATTGTTATGTAATTGTTATTTTTTTTTTAATCTGTATTGATATTCTGGTTTGCTTTACTGGAAATAAATTTAGGCAAGCCTAGTTTTTTTTAAAATTTTCTTTTATATTTAGTTTCCTATAGATAAAATATATTTGCATTTTGTTTTGAAGAAATCTACTTTGATAATCTTTTTCAGTTGGTGTATTTACACCAGAAACATTTAAAACCACTGTGGAATGCAAGGCATGATGGTACATGCCTGTGATCCCCACGCTAGGAAGCCAAGTCAGAGGACTTCCATAATTCCAGACCTAAGAAGTTCTAGACCAGGCTGGCTCCAGTGTGAAATCCTGTCTCAGACAACTGGAACAAAACCAAAATACTGACTGCTGGTGTGACTGAGGTAATACCAACCATTCAAAAGATGAGTGCTGGTGTAACTGCTGATATAAGCCATCAAGAAAATGACTGTGGAGTAACTGGGCGATCTCAGTCATCCAGAAAGTAAATGTGTAACTAGGCTGATATTATCCATCCAGAAGGTGACTGCTGGTGGAACAGGGCAGAGAGAAGCCATCCAGATGGTGATTCCTGGTATAGCTGGGCTGACATAGCCTTCCAAAGCTGACTGTTGGTATAACTGGGCTGATAGAAACCACAGACAATTTGACTGCTGATAACTAGGCTAGGTGTTATCCATCCTCAAACTGATAGCTGATGCAACTGGGATGATGTGAACCATCCAGAAAGATACTGCTGGTGTACTTGGGCTGAAGCAAACCATGGAGGTTATGTTAATCATCCACTTGTGAGCCTGTGGGGAACCTTTCACATTTAAACCATAAAAGTGATGATTTCCAAGCCCCTTTCATGTTGGAAGACCTGTCCTCTAGGTTTGTTGCTGTTTTTGAGACAGGGTCTCAAACTTTTGATCCTCTTGCTCCAGCCTCCTGAGTGCAGGAATCACATGCCGCTACCCCTGGCTCCCTCTCTTCCTATGGAAACCTAATTGTCTTAGTTTGGCTTTCACCTGAAGCAGAACAGAAAATTAGGATTCTACTGCACGTAATGTATGTGATTGGCTACTCCAGGAAGCCTTGTAGATGTGTGGGGAAGTATGACCGGAAAGGCAGAGTGGACACAGAAACTGGATTATGGAGCAGGAAACCACTGTGGCTCACTGGGCCCAGCTTCTGACATGCACCTGAAAGCTAACCCATCAGGTTGCTGGGTAGTTAGACACCTGCTCCTAAAGGAGAAAGCGAGCCGAAGACCAGCATTCATTCTGCTCTGCTTCCTGACTGTACACTAGCTCCCTTTCCTTCTTGCTTCAGCAATGAACAGTACCCTGGAACTTTGTTTAACAGTGATTGATTGATTGATTGATTGATTGTGTGTGTGTGTGTGTGTGTGTGCACAAGTGCCACAGCACTCATTTGAAGGTCAGAGGACAACTTGTGGAAGTTAAGTCTTTTCTTCCACCAGTCCCAGGGATTGGACTTAGGTCTTCAGGCTTGCTTGCATGTGCCTCTACCTGCTGAGCCATCTCATTGGCCCAAGTACCCTGGAGTTTGAGCCCAAATAAAGCCTTCCTTCTTTAAGATGCTTGTCAGATATTCTGTGGTAGCAATGAGGAAAATAACTAACACAGTAGCTGAGGCTGATCCTGTGCTGCAGATCCTCCCGCCTCAGCCTCTGAGCACCAAAATTACAGGTGTGTACCACCAGAATGGGTTTGTGCAGGGCTAGGGATCAAACCCAGGGCACTGTGAATGCTAGATAGCACTCTACCAACCAAGCTATACCCTCAGCCCTTAGAAGGAATATTTTAAGCAGTTTTCAAGCCCCCTCCCTTCCCTCTCCAACACAGTGCTTTACCATCCTTTATACTGCCAGCTGTCAGTGAAGGAAGAGGCAGCCACAGTTCACTGTGAAAACATTTCTGATCCTTTAGTGCTTCTCTCATGAAAAGACAGAGCCTGATTGCCTTTTCCCACACCATAGCTGGACTCAGCAACTCTCTTCAATGGATAGAATGTATTAGAAAAGATCCTGTGGTTTCTAAGGCTGAGCGGAGCATGAGATATAGCTTCTAGCCCCCCACCTCTCTCCTCAGATTGTGACAGCTCCTCACTCTAACCCAGTCTGGTCTTGAACTCATGGACCTCCTGCCTCTGCCTCCCCTGGGTTTCAGGTAGTACGCCGTCACACCTGGCTCTCCTCCTATCTTGAGATTCTTGAGAGTCATGTGGAATCTGCTATCCTGGAGCTCTGTGCTGCACAGGGCACGTCAGAGAGTTCCAGAGACCCACAGATGGGAATAAGTCTGCAAATGATGGCCATTTCCAGCCCTGAGTCATCCTAGTTGACACCAAGGAAACAGATGAATTGAGCCCACTGAACTCTGCCCCAGTTGCAGAACCATGAGCAAAGTGAATGTGGCTGTTGTTTTAACCCAACACTAAAGAGAGCAGAAACAGCTGTCCCCACTGTGCCCTGCCAGACTGCAGTTCCTCAAGGAATAAATAATAAATAATATCACTCCTTTTGAGGATGCAGCCATGTCAGGCCAGCAGGTCTTACCCTGGACTTTTGGGTTATTTCCTCAAGCCACTTGGTTGGATTTTCCAATTTAACTGAGCTGGGCACTCTGTGGCAGGAAGATGTGGATCAGGTTAATCCTCAGGAAAGGGGGCCAGGAGGCACTCGCTGAACCATCAACAAGGCAGCACTCCTGTGCCCCGCCCTCTAGTTGCCTTAAAAGAGGATGGGAGGGTGGTACCAGGTTCTTTGAAAAGGGACAAGCTGGGATGTGCCTTGAGTTCACAGAAGACAGGTTCCTTGTGGAGTGCTCCCCGGGGTCCTGACTGTACCCTGCAGGTCAGCCCCTGTGCTGCTCATACTTGATGGAGTCTGTCCTTCACCAGCTCATTGGTGTCACTCATGTCCTCAGTCTTCACTCAGTTCTTTCTTCTCCTCGTCTTGGGATACCTGGACATTCTTCTTGGGAATGTTCCAGACTGTTCTCAGCCCTGTATCTCTCAGTTTTTGGAGAACCTCTGTATTGCCTCGAGGCCCAGACAGGTTCAAACAACCTGTCCATGTTCTTCTTGACAACCACTGGCAAAGAGAGCCTAGCCCCGCTCCCCCTATACTACACCAGAACCACTGTGCCACACTTCCTCTTTGGGTTTTCTGTCCTGAGGCCCCGCTTCTGGCTTCCTTGCCTGGAGGGCAGTATACAGACTTCATCTTGATTGTCACTTTGATTGGATCAAGAGCCACCTAGCAGATTAGTAAAGCGCTTGTCTGGTATGTGTGTATGTGAGGTGTTTCCAGAGAAATTAATCGAGGGGGGACAACTGCTCTGAGTGTGGGCAGCATGGTTCCACTGGCTGGCATAGACAGACTTTCTGCTTCCTGGCTGCCATGAAGAGAGCCTCTCTGTGCTCATGCCCTCCCGCTGTGATGGATGGCTCCCCCTGAAACAGTGAGCCTAAGTAAATCTTTGCTCCCTTAAGCTGTTTTTCTCAGGTGTTTGTCACAGAGATGAAAAACTAACAGAACAAAATAAGCCAGTGTTGGATCACACTGTAGCTTGTGTTTCCACTGTAGTAGATGCTCTTGGAGCTCAACCTGTGTCCCCCAAATCCCATCCCAGGCACTGGCCATCCCCAACTTCTTGCTAAAAGCACTTGGGTCTCTGCCAAAGCTATTCTCTATCCTCAGAAACCAGACTGGGTTGTGTCAAGGTAGGCTGCAGGACGGGGGAAGTAATGTCCTCAGGAGCAGTCAGTGGATGGAAATGGCAGATGAGTACCTTGGTTCCTCACATCCCAGGGAGGGGAGAACACCGAAGAGGACTGCTCAGGGCTGTCCCCCAGCAGTCCCAGTACCCCCAGTATTAACCTGCTCATAACACTCTCTGAACCAGCATCCCTGCCTCTCCCCACTCGCTTCTTGCTCTATCACTTAGTACCCTCTGCAGTCACCCCCCTAGGTCAGTTACTTTTAGGCCAGTGTATGTCTCAGGGCCAGCTGATGGGGACATTTAACCTAAATCAGTCACCTGCTGTGAGACATATCCTTAATTTGTCTGCAGTGAACACCCCTTCAACTCTAATCTACACAGTTATAGTGAAGTACCCCTGCAGCAGAGTGGTTGGGGGATGCTGGAGTGGCTAATGAGGACAGAAGGTGATGCCAGGGTGGCCAGTAGGTGCACTGCAAGCTCCCAGCCTCTGATGGGCTCAAGGATGACCAAGTGATCCAATTAGAGCCAGTGAAGCCCTCTGAGGTTTGGGCATACTGAGATAGAGTCACTGTCCCTTTGCTTAGGTGTTTGTCACCATGCCTTGCAAAGGAAGCAGGTTGGGAGCTGGGGCAGTCATCCTGGTAACCAGTGTTCCTGCTTTTACTGACTGTGCATGTCACCACTTTAAGACTGAGTTGACAGCTCTGTTCTTTTACCCCTTTTTGCATCTATGTCCCTTATCATAGACTCACAAGTGTCCTTTCTCTTTGGCTCTGAGCTCGGCCATAGGATCTTAACAGGGCTGAGGAGAGGCTGTGTGGTCCATGAAGCTTCAGCTGTGCACTCAACCAGCAGTCTAGGGAAAGATCTGCTACCTGGCATAGACAACCAGGCACCATCACTGGCAGCACACAGTTCCATTGTCTCAGTGCTAGAGTTTGGGTCTAGAGCAGCCCCCAGAGGCCCAAGTGTGAAAGTTTGTTCTCCAGCCTGGTGCTCTGGGGAGGTGGCAGAGCTGTTGTAGTTATTCTTTTTGTCACCATGAAAAAAAAATCCTGACAAAAGCAACTTAAGGGAGGCAGGGTTTATTTTGGTTTAGATTTTCAGGGTACAGTCTATCATGGTGGGCAAGCCAAGGCAGCAGGAGCGTGTAGCAGTCAGTCACATTGCATCTAACAATCAGGAAGTTGAGAACTTGCTTGTGCTAAGCTCACTTTCTCCTTTTAGACTCCAGAATCCTAGCCCAGGGAGTGGTGCCACCCACAGTACCCAAGTCTTCCCATTCCAGTGATCTGAATCAGGATAATCCCCCACAGGCATACCCAGAGGCCTGTCTCCCAGGTGATTCTAGATCTCATCAAGTTGACGGTTGAGATTGACTATCATAGGAACCTATAAGAGGTGGGGCCTAGTGGGAGGTTTAGGTCATAGGAAGTGTCATGGTTTGAACGTCCTCCACAGGCTCACATGTTGTGTTTGGTCCCCAGTTGGCTCTACCTTGAAAGGTGGGGCCAAGCCAGAGGAAGTAGGTCACAGAGGATGTACCCTTGAAGGCTGCACTTGCTCTCTGGCCCCTCCCCTCCACCTGCTCCCTTGGCCCCTCCCCTCCCTCTCTCTGATCCCTGTCTGTGGTGAGGTGAACAGCCTCTGCCAGGTGCTCTCACAGTACTTGAAAAGAAGAAAACTTCCCATGAAGAGAATTGGTGGGCCTCAGGCTCTTCCTTTTTCCTCACTTTTGTATCTTGGCAATGTTTTGCTCCACCAAGCATTTCTTCCATGCTGGGCCCCCATATACTCAAAGGACCAGGGCCAACAGACCTGTTGGCTAGAGCTCTCCAAACTATGGGTCAGAATAAACCATTTCTCTTCCTAAGCTGATGAGCTCAGCTCTTGTTATACTAATGGAAAGCTGACCAACAATGGGTTCTAACCAACCTCTTTCTGGTAGAGACTTAGGTTGTTTCTTGTTTTTCCTCATTCTAAGCTACACTGTGATGAACATCCATCAGCATATGCTTGTTTATCTCCTTAGGAAAAACACTGAGTGAAGTTGCTGAAGGGTAGAAAACACAGGCATCTCTTCCCTCACTAGCCCTGGCATTTGTTCTCTAAAACCCATTTGCCTTGAGTTGAGTCAGATGGCTCAGTGGGTAAAGCACTTGCTGTGCAAGCCTGATGACCTGAGTTTGATCCCAAGTAAATGAGGAAAGAGAAAACAAATTCAACAAAGTTGTCCTCTAACCACCATGGCATGTATGCACCTGCTAACACACACACAAATTAATAATAATAATGATGATGATGATGATGATGATGATGATGATGGGGGGGTAGCTGAGGCAGGGTCTCCCTGTAGCCCCAGCTGGCCTGGAACTCACTATGTAGACCAGGCTGGCCTCAGTCTCACAGAGATCTGCCTGCCTCTGCCTCCTGAGTGCTTGGATTAAAGACATGTGCCACCATGCCTGGCAATACTAAAAATTTAAAAAACCCATTTTGTCTTTTAAGTCAAAAAAGCTGCTTAATCACAACTATAATTCAATAATATGCACTAGTTGTCAAAAACATGTGAACCTTAGCAAAGAGAAGACAGGATCTGACAGAACTGCTAACAGAATTTGCTACTTAGTATTTTGTAATGACATGAATGTGCCTCCTTGTACAGATGTATACACAGTCACACACACACACACACACACACACACACTCACACACACACCCCTTCTATACCACAGACACAGAACTTTGGCAAGATGGTGGGAGCTAAAGCACGAAGCTCAGGACACAAGGGTACAGTGTCCCCTTCTGATGACAGTTGGCTTCTATGTGGTGGGAGGAAGAGACAGTGGTGACAGTGCTGATGCTGGAGTGGACAGAGAACTGAAGGAGTGTGTGAAACAATCACTGAGTTTCCAGAGGCACTCAGGCCAATAACATAAGCAGGAACAGAGTCAGACTGGCTTGCTATAACCCCGAAGCTCATTTGACCATCCAACTAGTATTGATGCCTATGACATGCCAACCTAGTCTAGGAACTAGGGACTGCAAAGGTGAATGAATCACGTCCCCACAGAGCCCGTGGCCAGCTGAATGAGAGCATGTCCAAGTAATTGAAGTACATTGACGACTCAGAAGGATTTTCAGAGGAAGGACTCATCAACAGGGCATCTGACGGATGAGTAGGAGTTCTCTAGCTTGGGAGCAAGGGGGGCAGGTGGAAAGAGTAACCCAGGGGAGGAGCAGCAAGGAAAAGCCAGGTGATCACCTGAACTGGAGAGGCGAGTGGCAAGGTCCTGATCCAAGGGAACTGTACGTCAGCAACTTTCCTCCCCACTCTTCCTCCTGCTCCTCCTCCTCCCCCTCCTCCTCCTGCTCTACCACCTCCTCCTGCTTCTTCTCCTTTGTTTTCTTCTTACTTTTAAGCTCAAGGGAAATTTTATTAGAATTTGAAAGAAAAACAAGAAAACAGGCAAGCTGTAAATCTTAGCATCTTCAGGAATGAGGGAAATGAAGTGAGGAAGAGAGAAAGTCATGTCTATTTGAGTTAGGGTCCAGATAGGCCCAAGCTCAGCAATGAAGGTTCGCAAGCAACATCATGATGATGGGGCGTTTCAGAGAAAGGGTAAGAGAAAGCCCAGAGTTTCAGGAGAGCTCAGGGAAAGCAGGCTTAGGGTTCTGAGCAGGATCGGGAAGAAAAGAAGACAGAAAGAAGAGAAAGGACTTAGTGTTCTTTTTGTCACTGTGGTACACTGTGGATTGAACCAGGCCTTGCACATGCTTGGCAGTGCCCTACCACTGAGCAACACCACCAGCCCAATCAGTAGATTTTGTCATTTTGTTTAGAATCCACAGAGAGAAATATATTTTCAGGGCCGGGGTTGAAGCTCAGTTGGTAGAGTGCTTGCCTAGGGTGCACAGAGCCCCAGGTTTGATTCCTTGTACTGCACACACTCTAATCTCCACACTCCAGAGGAGGAACCAGGAGGATCAAATGCTCAAGGTCAGTTTTGGCTACATAAGGAGTTTGGGGCCAGCCTGGGCTGCACAACACTCACTCACAAAAAAATGTGTTCTATTTTGACCCGGGTCAATCTCTCTCTCTCTCTCTCTCTCTCTCTCTCTCTCTCTCTCTCTCTCTCTCTCTCTCTCTCTCTCTCTCTCTCTCTCTCTCTCTCTCTCTCTCTCTCTCTCTCTCTCTCTCTCTCTCTCTCTCTCTCTCTCTCTCTCTCTCTCTCTCTCTCTCTCTCGTTCTGAAATAAAGAATTTCAAAGTAATATTTCCCCTCAGCAGACTATCTACTTCCTTTGCTCTCTTTTGTCCGAAGTAAAATAAGCTGGTGACAAAAAGAGTGTAAATCATATGTTTTCATTTATTCCATACTGGATAAAACTAGTCTGCAGTCGTGAGATGTGGTGGGGTTACCAGGGCACTAATAGGTGGGCTGGGATCGATTTTAAGAAGTGAAAGAGAAGTTTCTTAGGAGGTGAAACTCTCTATATCTTAACTCTGGCAGTGGTTACACGGGGCCATGCATTCTTCAAAAATAAATACATAAAAATAAACTCATATGAGGGAAATTTCTGGGGCAGGTGAGGAGCTAAATCCTGAGAGAGATTTGCATTGCATCCTGTCAATACTCACCAGAAGGTCTACTTATGATTTGTGCATTTCACTGGATGTAAACCTTATACCAAAAAGAAAACGTGATGATTCTGACAACATGGCACTAGAAAGTGTGTGTGTGTGTGTGTGTGTGTGTGTGTGTGTGTGTGTGTGTGTGTGTGACAGGTTAGCAGATAAAGGCATTTGCCACCAAGACTGAGGAGCTGAGTTCAACTCTAAGACTCACATGGTGGAAGGAGAGGACCAACTCCCCCAAATTGTCCTCTGGCTTCAGGTTAGAGAAGTTCCTTAGCTATGACACAAAAATAAAAGGAGCAAAGGGAAAAATAAAACCGACAGCACAGGATCTAAAAGCTTGTGTTTAGAGAATGCTGCTGTGATTTGTCCCTTAATGGTCGCATGTTGGAGGTGTGGCTCTTAGCGCGATGTTAAGGTGGTAGGACTTTAGAGAGGTGGGCCCACTGTTAGCCACTCAGATCACACCCATTGGGAGCACCCACAAAAGGTATTCAGGCTGATCTCGTGAAGTCTTGGGTTATTTCCATCCAGTTTCTTTGAAGAGTCCTGCCTTGCTCTGGTCTCATGCCCCACCATAGATCACTCCCTGCCCTAGGGCCCTCTGCTACCAGACATTCACCAGGTGAAATGCTCAGCCATTTTGTTATAATAATAGAGAATGGACTAAGTCACCATCAAGAGAGTAAAAATAAAATCCATAGAGGAAGAAGAAGGTTTTCAAGTCATATATCAGACAATGGACTTGTGTCTAATATATACATTATTATTCATTAATAACAATAAGAATTACTGATTTTAAAATGGGTAAAGAACTTGGATAACAGTTTTTCAAAGAGAACAATGGGACTGGAGAGATGGCCCAGCAGTTAAAAGCACTGGCTGCTCTTGCAGAGAACCTGGATTCAATTCCTAGCACCCACATGGTGGCTAACAATCATCCGTAACTCCAGTTCCAGGGGAATTTGGTGGTCTCTTCGAACCTCCAAGGGCATTGCATGACACGGGTGCATTTAATTACATGCAGGCAATGCATTCATACACTGAAAGAAATAAAGATATTTTAAAAAGAGAACATACAAGCCAGATATGGTAACTCACGTATGTAATCCCAACACTCGGGAGACTGAGGCAGAAGGCTATTGAGTTTGAGGCCAGCCTGGACTACGTAATAGGACCCTGTCTCAAACACTACTTAACTAACTAATTAATTACTATATGATAAGCCACTGTCTGGGAGAAAATATTTGCACATTGTACAGCTAGTAAAGGATGTATAGCCAGTATATATGCATTTTCAAAAGCCAGCAAGAAGAAAACAGACAATTCAAACCTAGGTACAGAGAACAGATGAGGACACGAAGGAACGCTTAGGGCCTGTGGCCATCACAGAGACGGAAAGCTCTGTGGAATGAAATACTGAGGAAGATAGAAAGACGGGAGGATCTAGGGGACCTGGAAGGGAAAGGAGCCCCCTGCTAGAGTGTCCAGGTGCAGAGTCAAGAATTCCATCAGTTAATAACATTCACTGTGTAGATAGCCTACATAGGGACAATGTTCCTCATATATAGAAGCATTTTCAAATAAGAATATTAAAATAACAGTAAAGCATGCTGAAGGCCTAAGCAGACATGACCTCTTAGTGGACTAGAGGTGAACCTCTGGGAATCTCACAAACAACTCTGTGTACAGTAAAAACATATTCTAAGTCTCTGGGCATCCCCTGTGGCCTAGGGTTTTACCTTGTCAGTTGTGATCCAACCCCATGCACTCCAGGAACCCTAGGATCTCTGTAAGTTCCTTAGCAGCCCTTGAGAAATAACTCCAGCAGTGCCACAACCCTCTTCAGGGCTACTGCTAAGACACTTCCGTACTCCTTGAGAGCACACAACCACACTCCCATGTCTTATTTGTGCCCTGTTATTCTCTATTAACCCTGGTGCTTAAATCCACATTAAACTCTCTTCCTGATAGACCCCAACTCTACTTCATACTGATTCATTCTTTTCTGAAGTGCAGTCCAGAAGCTGGTCTTCGCGGGGCCAAGGAGATGGCTCACAGTAGAGTTCCTGCTATGCAAGCATGAGGATCTCAGTTAGGATCCCCAGGACACATGTAGAGGCCTGGTGTGCTAGATAGATCTGTGACCCCGGCGCTGGGTGGGACAGAGACAGGAGGATCCCTGCAGACCTTTGGCCAACCACCTAACTGAATGGCTGTGAGTTCCAGGTTCATTGAAAGGCCCTGGCTCAAAAAATAAGGAGGAAAGTGATAGAAGAAACTCAGCATTGACCTCTGGACTCTTGGCAAATGCACACCATTGTCCATGAACACACACCTGCATACACCCTCAAGAACATGTAACAAACCACAACACATGTACACACACACACACACACACACACACACATTTTGAAGAGAACTGGTAAGCAGTATTCCTCTATGATTTCCTTGGGCTGAGTTTCTATTACATACCCCATGTCACTGACAATACCACTACACACATATTAGAACAGCTAAAACTTAACAAAATGCTGAAGACAGGGCCAGTGAGATGGCTCAGCAGGTAAAGGCACTTGCTGCACAAGCTTGGAGACCCGAGTTTGAGCCTTGGAAGCCACAAAGCTGGAAGGAGAGGATTGACTAAACAAAGTACTCCTCCTTCCTGCTTTATGTGGGGCGTCTTTGGTACATAAAGCACCATGCATGAATCGCAGATGCTTTGCAAGTTACAAATCCGGATAGAAGCCAGACTCAAAATGCAAACTTCGGTATGGTTCTATTTATGTATGAAATATAGGGACAGAAAATAGAGCAGTGTCTGCCAGGGGCCAGGAGAGGGAGAAAGGGCGAGTGCAAAGGGCGTGGGAGAATGCTTTGGGCTTAGTAAACTATTCTGCAATGAACTGTGGTAGCTAGGGACTGGGCGGGGCTCAGTGGCAGAGTGCTTGACCAGCATGTGTAAGGCCTGGGGTTCTACCCCAGCACCACGCAGCACTCATGCTCCTGGGGGTAAATCTTTTTTCTTTTACTTTTATCTAGTGTGTGGATGTGCATATGGAGATCAGAATACAACCTATGTGAACGAATTCTCTTCTTCTACCATGTGAGTACCAGTGGTCAAACTCAGGTCGTCAGGCTTGGGAGGCAAGTGCTTTTACCCTCTGAGCCATCTGCATGACCCTTTCTTTTACTTTTTTAAGACAGGGTCTGTGGTACAGGATTGTCCAAGTCATACAGGCCCTTTCTCCAGGAGTTCGACTGTGCCCTCTTGCAAAAGATCATCACAGATGTTGTCTCACTAAATTTTCCCCTTCCCCACCCTCTGTTTGACCTGTCCTCATTCTCTTAGGGTCTCATGCTCCTGACCCGGTGGACAAACCACATAACACATTTTTATCTTGGGTTTTGCATGGCTTATATGACAGAGGGAGGGTTTACAAAGAGACGGCGTCATTCCAGCCCCACCCACAGTCTCTGTTAGCTTCTGCCCGCGCCCATGGTCGCAAGTCTCATCCCATGGTCTGCAGATGCCCCTTTCTCGGCCTTCTTGCTTCCACACCTGCAGGATGCCTCCCCTAGCCACCCGGGGCCACACACTTCCTTTTTCCCTTTCCAATCTCACCACCACGGTAACTTTCTGCAGCTAATTCTCCTCAGGGGGATCCACCCCTGGCTGGCTTACGCTTTTCGGAAGAATAAGCATTTGGGGGGCTACAGATGGGCTTACTGACTGTTGATCATTCCCTCATGAAAGGAGGGGATGGAGAAGATCATGGACCCTCACCTGAGCATCCAGCCACTCCTTCCAACTCATCATAGGCAATTTTGTCCTAATTGCAGTTGTCTTTTGATACATACCTCAATGTATAACCCAGGCTGGCCTTGAATTCACGGTTATTATATTAGTTACTCTCCTTACTGCTGTGACAAAATACTGGACAAAAGCACTGTAAAGAAGGAAGGATTTCTTTTGGCGTACAGTTTAAGGGGTCAGGACGTCATGGTGGCAAAAGTGTCAGCTGGCTGACCATTGTACCCACAGTCAGGAAGCAGACAGAGGCTCACTGGTGCTAGCTCGCTTTCTCATTTTTATTTAGTTTGGTTCCCCAGCCTATGGGATGGTTATGTGCATATCCAGGGTGGGTCTTCCCTGCTCAGTTAAACCTTTCTGGAAACACTGTCCCAGACATACCCAAAGGTGTGTTGGTGTGTCTCCATGTTGATTCTAAATTTAGTTGAATTGGTAATGAAGATTGTCATCGCAGTGATCCTTCTACCTCTGCCTCTTAAGGATTGGGTTATGGGCAGATGCCACCATGCCCAGCACAATACATTGAATTTCCCCTAATGATGCTCGTAACCATCAGGTTTTTGTTTGGTTGATTTGGTTTGGTTTTTTGTTTGTTTTTGGAGGTTTTAAAAAATTTCCCTGTATCCTATATGGCCTGGAACTCATTATATAGATGAAGCTGGCCTCCATCTCACAGAAATCTTCCTGCTTCTGCCTCCCCAGTGCAGGAATCAAAGGTGTGTGCCACCATGCCCAGCCTGGCCTTCAGCTTTAAAACACTACTTAAGAGCACGCTGTGGCCAGGGTTGCTATGGCCCTGGGGTTAGAAGGCTGAGATGGACCAGTTCCATCTCTGGGCCCACGGCTGCTTGGAGGTCATGGAGCATGGAGTGGGCTGGCTGGAACTAACTCCATTTTAAGGGGAACTCAGAGGGAACTCACAGGGCTACTTGAGTCTCCAGGGCTCTTGGAGAGGGGAGTCTCAGGGAAGAACTCAAGTTCTGTGCAAGGAGTCTTCCTGGGAGAGGGCAGAGGGCAGCCCATGCACTGGAAGATAAAGTGTGATGACAGCATAGGGCCCTCCACTAACCAGCCTGTAGCAGACCTGCCCGACTATAGTGGGAATTGCTTTGCATCTCAACAAAACCACTTTCTTGTCTTGGGTACCTAGGATGAGTCTAAGGTGCTAATGAAATCCCAACTGGTTTCCTGTCTCCAGGGTGGCTGGGTTTGGGAAGTTCTTTCTTGTATCTGCTGTGTGTATTGGAAGTGCAGGAGCCACCGCTGCCTTTTCATGGTGTGTGTGTGTGTGTGTGTGTGTGTGTGTGTGTGTGTGAAAA
>NW_008329714.1:951809-974603 GCF_000622305.1 Nannospalax galili
TTTAGGACGGAGCCCAGACCCTGTGCACAAATGCCCTAGCCCTGAACTACACTCTTAGGCCCATTTCTGCCTTTTCTACTGCACTTCCCTGCCTAAGATTTGGAAGGTCAAGATAAAATCTGCCTTTCATACCTCTGCCTTTTCCCTCTCCTTGATCCCTGGGATCCCCTGGTGGTCTCCTATTCTGTCCTGGCTCTAACGGTGCTCCTCTCATGGTGATCCCTGGTTGCATCCCCAGTCACAGGATGATTTTTTTTCTGCATTTCTTCTGTCCCATGTTTGCAGCTCTCTAGTGGGCCTGATTTCTCTTGAAATGTACGAGAAACACTGTAAGAATTTGCTGTTTGAAATAATAAGTCTGGTGCCAGGCACTGGAGCCCTAGAGTCTGATGAACTGCTTTCAGTGATTGGGCTGTACAGTGTGTGCGCCTTCAGGATGACACACAGCTTTTGGGGGGGGGCATCAAGGCCTTATGATGCTCCCACTGCCAGCACAAGATAGCCTACTGATCCTCTGATTCTTTCTCTTTGCGGGGATGCTCCCCCAGCCAAAGCCCCAGCTTCTACTAGACTCTCCCAAGCACTTTCCTGAGTCCCTTGGCCCTGGGAGGTTCCACTAGAAAAGCATGATCGGCCTGACTTGCAGGAGAGGCCAGATTCGTGCTTAGCAGCTTACCTCACTCTGTTGTGGGGCCTTATTTCCCCATTGGGGCTTTCTTCTGAACCATGGTCTTCTGAGGTCAAGGATGGTCTCACTGATCTCGGTGTCCAAACAGTCAAGCCTGGGCTTTCTAACTACGGGGCCAAGGATTTTAACTCCTGATTAAAGGTTTTAACACTTCTAGGAGCCTCTGTTTTTCCTGCCAATTAAAAGAGAGACTTCATTTTTGCAATTTTTTGCAGGTTTTTTTTGTTGTTGTTTTGTTTTGTTGAGACAGAGCTCCTGGCTGCCTTCTGAGTGCCGGGATTTAAAGTTGTGCCACCAGATCTGACTAGATTTTATTTTTATTTTTTATTATGTGTGTCTGTGTATGAGTTTGTGCATGTGAGCACAGGTGCCCACAGAGGCCAGAAGAGGGTGTCTGATACCCTTGAGCTGGAGTGACAGGTAGTTGTGAGTCACCTGATATAAGTGGTAGGAATCGAACTCGAGTTCTCTGCAAGAGCAGTACAGGCCCTAAAAAGCTGAGCCAGCTCTCCGGCCCCCAGTAATACTGATATTGAGCTGACTCAGCAATGCTGGGCTGAACCAAGCCTGTACGAATTGGCCCCTTAGAACGATGCCTGCTGTACAGTAATTGTGAAGTTGGCGAGGAAGACAGACAGGTGAGAGAATGAGTGACTCAATGCAGGGCTTCTTGTAAAGGACCTGTAGAGGGGCTCTGGGGTAAGCCTGCTGTTTGCCTACAGGCTGGAGTAGTTAGGGCACAGAAAGTGGAAAGGGGACTGAAAATTTTCTGGTTTTGGCCCATGATTGGCCATTGCTAGATATAACTAGGGAGATAAGGTGAGGGATAAACATCTCTCCTAGCTGGCCATTACTAGGGATCAATAGGACAGGGATGGCAAGAATCTAGAAAAAAATGAGTAAGTTTAGTTAGGAGCACTAAAGTATTTTGAGGAATTGTCACTGTTTAATCAAAATGGAGTGACCATGGCTAACAGCAATAGCACAATTTGTGTTAGTTACTATAAGTGCCTTTTATCCCCACTGTGACTCGTAGTGACTGATGTTGGGTCACCTACAAAGCAATCATTTCAGACACAAGATGCTCCTCTCCAACTTCCCTTGCAGCTGGAACTCAGGCATGTGACCCAATCATGGGCAGTGGAACTTGAATAGGAGTGTGTCAGAAGTGTGTGCAAAAGATTTCCTCTATGAGAGAGAAGAGAGAGAGAGAGAGAGAGAGAGAGAGAGAGAGAGAGAGAGTTTAGATGCTGTCATGAAAAGAGGGCATGCTTGGATCTGTGACATCTATCTTGTTTCCATGAGGGCAGAGCTAAGGGTAAAGTCAACCTGCTGAGGGTATCAATTCAGGGATCTTTATTGTCCCGCCCCACCTGAACCTCCTACCTTCAAGGCTGTGTGAACTCAGATCTGAAATGTCTTCATTATGACGGTTGGGTGTTCTGGTTCTATTGAATATGTTAGTATGGAAATGTACAGGTAGTAACTGTTAATGGACAGCAGCAGGACCAGTATTGGATCTTGGAATCCAAGGCCCAGGTAAGAGGGCCTGTTCCCCAGCCCCGTCTCCTCCACTCATATACATATTAGCGGGAAAGTTGGCTGTCAGCTGAGGTCAAGAAAGTGTGACATGCCTTGGTCCACCAGTACAAGCTGTTGGGAAAGCAGATGGTGCATGGAAAAAGAAAACACAGGGCTGGGGCATGGCTCAGTGGTAGAGCGCTTGCTGAACATGCGTGAGGCCCATCACCAGCTCTGGGGAAAAGTGTGTGCGCGTGCGTGTGTGTGTGTGTGTGTGTGTGTGTGTGTGTGGTGTGTATGTGGGGGGGGGCTGTGGCCCCCCAGCCTCCATGCAGCCCCCCTGCTTGACTGATTCCAAAAAAACTGAGATTAAACCAGGGGACCCTTGGCATTTGTCCACCCAAGAGCACTTTCATTGTCCCCTTGAAAGCTTCTATTGGGAGTTCAGTGTTTGATGTTCACACAAAGTTTACATATGATACATGCTCAAGCAGTACAAAACACATAGGAATTTTCCCATCATAATTGTGAAAAGGCAATCGCAGCACATCCAAGGCCATGGAGACTGGCCTAGTAACAGACCTCCTTTGTTGTATATACAAACATAAAAGTTGGGGCAACACCTGCCCAAGGACAGCTTGTCTGGTCTTCCCAGCATTCTGGGAGCAGAATGCCCCCTCCTCAAGCCTCTACCTCAACAAAGTCCAGAGAAGCCTGTGAACTCTTAGTGAACTGAGTGCTATTGTCCTTGAAGGACAAAAGGGGTCACTACATAATATGTCCTCCTTTCTTTGTGAGCCAATTTATGACAACATATCAGTAACGTGGGATATATAGCTTCAAAAACATTGTAGTAAGCAAGGAATAATGAAAAATAATAAGAGAATAGTTATGACTGGTACCAGGAATGGGTGTATCCAGGAAAGCCAATCAGACCAGACCCAGGCTTCATCTTCATGAATCTTATCAATTTTCTTTTTTATTTGGTCTATCTGTTGTTGAATAATATGGAATTATTAGTGATATTGAAGCAATATATTCCAGGAAATTGTTCACAACCAAGATTATGTTTTAGTAACAAGAAATCAATAGTGGCTCGATTCTGTACCATCGATGTGCAGAGTTCTTTTGTTTTTTGATTAGTTTCTGCTAATGCCTGTGTAGTGAGATTGGTTGCCTCGCTGAAGCTACAGGCCAATTGTGAAACTTTTTCCTGCACCCTCACTATTAGACCTGGAGCAGGTAAAATAAAAGCCGCCGTAGTTGAAACTTTACCAGGACTTAGGAGAGACAAGTGGTCATCACAGTCGGTGGGGAGAACCTGAGCAACCTGATGAGTGGGAGTAAGGGATGGTAATGGGGGAAATCTACCCGATGGAGCATATCCCACAGAAATTGGCAGGCAAAGCTTGAAAAGCAGCATCATAACATTAAAAACCCATCCCACAGGGAGATGTTGTGTTCAATAGAACAGACTAAAGGTGGTGAAGAAATAATATGATCAATGCATAGACATCTTTGTTGAATAATAAAAGAAATTGGTAATGTTTGCTCTGCATGAAGCACAGCCTGATCTTGACTAGTAGCCTCATCGGCAGTAACATTAACATACTCATTCTGACAAGCCCATGAGGTTATTAGCTAATGATTGATGTACCGAGTTTCCTTCTCATACACAGAATGCACCTTTATTCATGATATCTACTGTCAGTTGACCCCAGAAACTTTGGTTGTCCATGGACCCCAAAGGAATGCATAAAGAGACTTCTATTTAAAGCAGCACTGGAATAGATGGCATCCTCAGAAGTTCCTTTTTTAAGCTCAGTGCATCTATAATATCCTATATCTTGAACATAGATTGACTTTTCATAAATCCCAAAATTTTCATTATTTCTTTTAGAGTGATCAGTAATATTCCTCCAAAGTCCCTTCATGCGAACCTGGCTAAATTTTTTTTTTAATCTTTATACTATTTAACAGGCCCCACCATAACCTCAGAGCATGAGAAGGTACAATTCAGTATCAGAGGGGACCCTACAACAGCTGGCCCTACTTGGGCCACTGAAGGCAGGCACATACTCGGTGTAGTATAGACATGAATCAAAGCAAGCATCGTTAAGAACATAGTCATAGGGGAGACTTTGTGGTTGGCACTTCTAATTTGATGTTCATCCTCTTGAGTGAGTTTATTTATCTGGCCACAGGCAGGGACAGCAGATTGTCGGGTACAAGGCATGCTCTTGTCCTTGATAGAAATGTGCATTTTCTGGAAAGGGCCTAAGGATTCTTTCTACACAGTCAGAACTCTGACTTTTTCTAGCATGTTTTCAGTCTTTGTGTCAGCACCCAGAAATCCTCACCATGATCTGTGGATGTACAAGCATAATCTCGACCCTAAACTTTAACTTGGCGTGGCTTTTATTTGTTAGAGATTAGATCCCATCACCAAATAGATTGCAATTCAAGAGTGGGGGTGACTCTACTCCAATGTTATTGGGTCAAAGAGCACCCTGTTCATCTAAAAGTTCATAGTTAATGGCATAGAGAGCCATGGCCAATTGCCCTTCAGGGGTGGCATAGATCCCCACTTTATGCTTTAGACATATAATATGGGAGTACTATTCTTGTGGTCTACAATAGCCTGGCCTTGAGGATTGTATGGGATCCGGGTGCTGTGGGAAATATGCCAATCAGCCAAAAAGCAGGCAAATGAAATGCTGGCATAAGCCGAACATTCTCTGTTTTAATATTATGAAGGATTCCTGGAATGGCAAGTGGTTAACATATGAGTAATAACATGAGTGGCTTTGCCTTGACTTGGCCAGTAGCCCAAGTAAACCCAGAGAAAGTATCAACAGCAGCATGAACATATGAAAGACCCCCAGAAGTGGGAGCATGAGTTCCACTCATCTGCCAAATTCCATTAGGTTGAAGACCTTGTGGGTCTGCGCCTCCTGAAAAAAGGAAGGCATGTGAAATGTGGTACAGGAAGGGCACGAAGGGACAGTATTTCATGCCAGTGATCGTGTCAAAGAAAATCTATGGTACAAGAAGGATGCTGGGGCAGGTGTTAGAGCATGCTGCTGCTGAGTCTCTTCTGTGGTCATAAAGGCCACTAGCTGGTCAGCCTGCTCATTCCTGTGTGATAGAGGCCCCAGGAGCCTGAATAAGAATGAATGTGAGTGACATGCAGTGGGTGCTTCCTTTGTCCACCACAGTGTGTGCCTGCCTGTAAGAAAAGTTCAGAGATAGGATTACTTTTACTCAAGAAAATGGTAGCAGTCTCTAGCAATGGTAAAAATGTCACAACATGTTGTAAGCCTGTCACAGGTTAAGAGGTTCATTCACGTCAGTCAGTAGGAGACAAACAGCAAACAATTCATTCTGATATGTAGACTTACAGGATGTATACAGAGTTTCTACTTTTGGCCCTGCATAGGCTGCTCGGCCTCAACTAGTGCCATTAGTGACCAAGACGTGTCCTCTTGGAAAGTTAATGCTACATCCTTTTCGTCACTTGGAGGCAACTTCTCCCATGAGAAATAATTCTGGCCATCTTTTTCAAGTATGTCTCCAATTTCTTATTGGAAATATTGGACAAAAAAATCCATTCAGTCCATCCTTCATTTTGCACCAGTCCTGTAGGAGAATGGGGGGTAGGAAAAACCAGCAAGGTAACAGGCAACACAGAGTCGATCTGCATCAGCTGAACATTTTGTTTGTTTTGTTCTACCCAGAATAACTCTTCCTGAGTTCTGGGGACCAGGTCGGGGGACTGTCGAGATAGAATTGTCTACTCCTGAGACCTGCATGTTTTGAAGGGCTTCAAGCCAAAGTGTAAATATCTGAAATAAGAGGGTATGTATGTGCTCATATTTAAAATTATCATTTTAAGTAGGGATTACATATTGGAAAAACCTAAAGAAATTTTCTTGAAAGAATAAACAGAGGGCCAGGAGGTTTTTGTTCGTTTGTATGTTTTAAAGCTAAAAGTAGTCTATTCATAATAATTTTTTAAAAAATACGTTGGGAAGCATGAAAATATTTACATGATTTTAGGGAAAACCTGTTTAGAATTTTATTTTATAGAACATTGGCCGGGCATGGTGGCGTATGCCTTTAACCCCAGTACTCGGGAGGCAGAGACAGGTGTTATCGCTGTGAGTTCAAGGCTAGGCTATTCTACACAGAGATTTCCAGGTCAGTTGGGGCTGTAGGGAGAACCTGTCTCAAAAAGCCCCCCCCCCAAAAAAGCAAAATGAAAGGGCTTTTGTAATGTAAGTTACTAATCAAGAATTAAGTTAGAAATATTAAATATCATAAGTTACATGTGTAATTTAATATAAACACTTTTTTTTTAATCTTTTTGAGACAGGGTCTCCCTGTAGCCTTAGCTGACCTAGAACTTGCTATGTAGACCAGGCTGGCCTCAGACTCACAGGGATCCGCCTGCCTCTGCCTCCTGAGTGCTGGGATTAAGGGCTTGTGCCACCACGCTGGGCTAATATAAGCACATTTTAAAATTAATTTTGTTATTAAAGATAAATCTAGAGTCTAAATTTTCTTTTTGGGGCTCTCTTTTGAACCAAGCCAATGAAGTCAGAATTAAGGTCAAAGCCCTTTTTGAGTTTTGATAAATCTATATTTTTGGAGAGCAGGGACTTATAAGTGACCTTCTTCCCAGGAGGGGAAGGAACAGTAGAACGTGTCCTTGGGATGGTGTCATACGTCCCTCTGCCAGCTCAAAGGGGCTGGAGGAGGCTGTCTTTTGTAGTGCTGGCTACGAAAGGGCTCTTTGATTTATCCTGTTTCTAAGTTGTTTTTGTTACACCTCTTATCCCGGGCTCAAACATTGACAAACAACCTGGCCCAGTCTGGGGCTCTAGTCATAGGCTGGGGCTCTGGTCAAAGGCTGGGGCTCTGGTCACAGGCTGGGGCTCTGGTCACAGGCTGGGGAAGGCTTTTTTAGCATTCAGGCTTGTGACTACTAAGTCAGTTGGGAAAAGCATAATAGCCTGTGGTCCACATTAATAAACAAACATCAAAGCTGTTTGTCTACTAACCCCCAGACTGAAGAATCTTATCTAAGAGCAAATTCCAGCACAGCTATCCAGGACCCTAGTAGTTGCCAGGGCAAGGGGGAAAGAGAATGCTTGTTGCCCTTTGCAGACCCTGGCTGCTGGAGCTCTGTGTCCTTGGTGCCAGTTTACTGTTGGCAGAGATTTGTAGAGAGCAAAACTGGTTAGGGAGTCCATGGACAAAGGATGGAGAAGAGTCCAGCTCTCCTGCCCTTGAGACAGATAACAAGACAGGACAGGACAACGCTGACAGGACTAGTCTTTGGTACATTATTTTGGACTCAAAGGAAGTATTTAATCACTCATACAACAATTTAGCTGGCCATGTATTCAAACAAATCTCAATCTCTCATGAGCGATAGAACTAGAAAATTGAATTTAGAGGGATGATTCTTCCGTATTATCCCTCTCTTCCTATAAAATCTTTTGATCACCTGCCTTTAAAGGAGCAGGCATCTGTAAAGGCTGAACGGTCAAAGTTATGATTATACACAGACCAAACATTTAAAGGAATAATTTCCCTATCTGTGTGCATAGCCTTCCATTTCTGTGTATGTAGCAAGTCTTAAAGAGGCAGGCAGTGAAAATATTTATCTATATATTTAGAAAACTCATAATTTTTTTTCTTTTTATTCTAACTCCTGATGCTTTATGCATCATGCACAAATGCATGTAATCTTTCTGCTTACTTTGGAATTGTTCCATGTTTACCCCAGCATCCTGGAGTGGGGCTCCTCGTGCGCTTAGCAGAGCTCCATTCTTCTCAGCGTTTTTTGATAGATTCCCTATGCTTCTGTTAGGTCCCGTCAGGTCCCTGTTTGGGCACCACACGTAGCCCCTCCAGCCACTATGTAGCCACAATGCTTGAGCGATTCTGAACAACTGAGAGATTAAACCAGGGGACCCTTGGAAATTGTCTGCTCAAGAACACTTCAACTGTTCTCTTGAGAACTTTTATTGGAAGCTCAGTGTTTGAAGGTCACATGTGATAAGTGCTCAAGCAGTGCAAAACACAGGAATTTTCCCATCATAACACCGAGAAAGCAAGCGCAGTGTACACGAGGCTGAAGGCACCGGCCTAGTAACCCCCTGCCCTGGCATTCCAAGGACAGCTTGTCTGGTCTTCCCAGAATTCTGGAAGCAGACTGCCCCCTCCTCAAAAGCCTCTACAACAAAATCTAGAGAAATCTGTTAGCTTTCAGTGAACCAAGTGCTATTGTCCTTAAAGGACAAGGGAGGTTACTAAAGGGACAGCAAGATGACTTAGTGGGTAAAAGGCACCTGCTACAAAGCCTGATTATAGTGATCCCCCTTGCCCCTTAAGGACAGTAGTGCTCTGCTCACTAATAATTAACAGGTTCTTGGCACTTGTCTCACTAAGAGTTAACAGACTTCTCTGAACTTTGTTGATGTGTAGTCTTGAGGAGGGGGTAGTCTGCTTCCAGAATGCTGGGAGCAGACCAATTAGATTACTGTTCCTAGAATGCCAGGGCAGTTGGGTACCCCCCCCTTTATGTTTCTGCATAACATTAAAGGAGGTCTGTTACTGGGCCAGTGGCCATGACCTTGGATACATTGTGCTATTTTCTTACTATTATGATGGGAAAATTCCCATGTGTTTTGCATTGTTTGAGCACTTATCATATGTAAACTCTGTGTGAACTTCAAATTCTGAGCTTCTAATAAAGACTCCCAGGAGGTCAGCGAAAGTGCTCTTGACCAGCATAAACTGAAGGCCCCCACCCCCCATCTGACTTCAGTTTTCAGGAACAGATGCTGTGGTGGGCATCTGTACCTGATAACCTGAGTTTGATCCCCAAGACTCCAATGGTAGAGGGGAGAACTGATTTCTGCAAGTGGTGCCCATGTGTATATGTGTATACAAAATAGATCAAATGTGATAAAAAATGTTAAAGTGCATAGAAAAGAAGAGAAAGGAGAGAGGCAGAAGACAGTGGCTGACCTGCAGGCTGTTTCCATCCAGCCCCACCTTCGCCGTGCTCATCAGTCTGGCATCTGGTCCCCTGATGGTAATAACATAGCTCTGGCTTCAGACTGCTGTGGGTTGGCAGAGAAACTGCTGCCTATTACAGCACTTGTTGGTATTTCTTAGTCCCGCTCTGTTAATCTCTCTCTTAGGTTGGAGACTCTGTTGCTGAGAGGGGGAGGGGGTATGGGCTCGGCTTCTTTTGTTTCTGGCTAACATTGTGATTAGGAAAAAAAATGTGTGGGAAAGATAAATGGGTAATGTGTTTGTACAGTGACTGCTGCTGGTCGGGGTGATGCAAAGCCCCACAGGAGCTGTGGATGGGCTCCTTACAGGTTCATGTAATGTTCATGCTTCTTGGTCTGCAGGTCACCTTGATTTGGACATGGACACAGTGTGTTCCCCAAAAGTTCATGTGTTGGAAGCTTGATTCCCAGTGGTATGAAGTGAGAGATGGTGGGTCTTTAAGAGGTGGGAACTAATGGGAGGGGACTCAGGTCATTGGAGGGTTAATGTAGCTTTTCTGAAGCTCTGTTTAGCTACCCTAAGAGCAAATTATAAAAAAAAAAAAAAAAAGTGAGGGGCTGTGGATGTAGCTCAGTAGTAGAGAGCTTGCCTAGCATGCCTGAGACCTTGATTTCAATTGTTTAGCACTGCAAAATAAATAAATAAATAAAATAAATAAATAAATAAATAATCAATCCATCTTGACCATTTTCTTGACTATTCTAAAACTGGGTTCTACAAAGAATAAAGATGCCAATAAAACCCATATGCATCTCAGACCAGTTAGTCCTGGTAGACAGAGATCATTGATTTCAATGGAAGGGGTGACTTTTAGTATGGGAGGAACCACAAATTGAGGGGTCCCTCCAATTTCTCTCTTTTTTAAAGATTATTTTTAGAACAAATATGGCTTCTTGAGTTACTACTAGGTGAGTGGAATGTGGGACTATATGGAACTGTGAAGTGTTTTGTTATATATTAGTGAACCATAGGGGAGTTAGACAGGCCTACTATAGACTGTGTTCTGTTCACTACTACGGAATAAAGTTTTATACACACCTCTGTATATTAACTTTTATATACGGTCCTCTATTTTGAGATGCCTTTCTTAGAATCTGTGTTAATCTTTAATTTTGTTAAACTATTTTTCCTTCTTCTTCTTGAAAACTATGTTCCAAAATGTAGTTTCTTATGTTTTCCATCACCAAAAATCTGTTCATTTTTCATGATGGGCAGTTCACACAAGGCAAAAATGTGTCCTGTGCATCAAAATAATTTTTAGAAGTTTTTACCCCAAATTTTTTAATTTATTAATATTAACTTATTAATGACTTAACTGTGATTCTTTCATTAATAAAAGTTAATGCAGTTAGTTTGGCAGTGAATGCCTACGATTCCAGCACTCTAGAGACCAAGACAGGCGCGTCATGAGTTTGAGACCAGCCTGGGCTACAAAGCAGGATCCTATCTCATAAAACTAAAAAATAAAATAGTTGGGGGGAAGGAAGGAAGGAAAGAAGGAAGGAAGGAAGGAAGGAAGGAAGGAAGGAAGGAAGGAATCTGTAAGCAGGTCTATGAAGAGACCTCCTGCCCTCCTGTCCCACTGCACTATCATTTTCTTCAAGGTTCTAGAAGTCTAGCTCTTTGGACTGGCATTTATTGCCTGTGCAGCCCAGCTCCACATCCCCTTTTCTGCAGCATCACCTGCTTCTTACCAGCTTTTTTTCCCCAAGCTGTGATAGATGCTTGAGATGCCTATACCCTCCATGGTCACTGGTCTCCAAAGTCCTCAGATGAAGCTGCCTCCTGTGGGCCTATTCCTGGATAGCCCCTCCTCCCCCTCAGCCTGCACAGATTCTGAACAGCTTAACTCATAGCATGTGTGACGGTTAGTATTGTCAGTTTGATAAAGATTTATAATCATCTAGGAGATAAACCTCTGGGTATGTCTGTGAGGGAGTTTCCAGATTGAGTTCACTAAGGTCAGTAGATTCATCTTAAATGTGGGCAGTACCATTCCATGTTGGGGGAGGCTGGACTGAATAAAAAGAAAGTAAGCTGAGCACCCACATTTATCTCTCTCTGCTTCTTGATTGTGGACTCAAGGTGACCAGCTGCCTCACACTCCTGCCACCAAGATTTCTCAGAACATCATAATGCACTGAACCTTCAATGAGCCCAATAAACCCTTCCTTCCCTAAGTTGCTGTTGTTGGGTATTTTGACACAGCAATAAGGAAAGTAACTGGTACAGCATTCTAGGGGAACAATACTGCACGGAGCGGCATGGCCAGGAAACTACCTTCAGAAGACAGTGAATTCTGCTTCTGCTCTCTCAGCAGTCCTGAGCTTTGGGAAACCTGAGGCCAGCCTGGGAGGGGGTGTAAACTAACTGCCAGGAGCAACCTGGGGGCTCCAGTCTCAGAGCCACCCACCAAGCTTCCATGTTTCCTGCCTCCTGAGCCACCATCATACAGGACACTAAGGAGCTGGGTGGGCTGGGTAAAAAGTCACCAGAGGCTCCTCTGCTAGTGAGACTCAACTGCCTCTCTTCCTTGCAAATGGTTGCCAGTCTTCTGTAGCTGCATGGTGCATCTACTGCCCTTGGCTTGGGCTAGCCTTCCTCCTCACTAACTCAGTCCCATCCTTCAAGTCTAAGTCTTGAATGTCATATCTTCTATAAAACTGCACACCTGGGTGGAGGGAACAGCGGCTTGAATCCTTTGCCTTCATTCATTTCGTCATCCACCAGCAGACCTGAGTCTCTACACTTCCATTGAATTGGCCTATGGCCATGTATGTGGGGCATTTTCTTGATTACTGAGTGATGTGGGAATGCCCACACCTCTGTGGGTGGTGCCACCCCTGGGCAGGTGGTCCATTGTGTTCTTTTCCTTCTCACAGTGACAAACTATCTGACAGAAACAGCTGCAGGAAGGAAGGGTTTATTTTGGCTCCCATTTCAGATGGTTCTGTCCATCATGATGGGAAGGGCAGGGCAAGCAGTACAGTAAAAGTCCTGACAGGGGAGGAAGGGGGATGCCCACAGCCACTGCTTTTCTCTTCTCCTGTGGGTGCCACCCACATTTGATGTGGGCCTTCCCCACCCTGGAAACAACTCACAGACACACAGTGATATACCGCCTTCATAATTCTAAATTCTTTTCTTTTTACCATTTATTATTTATTCTGGACACAAGTGGAGGTCAGAAGACAACCTGGGGGAGTTGGTTCTCTCCTCCCCTATGTGGGTCTTGGGGGTAGAACTCAGGTCCATCAGGCTTGGTGGCAAGCACCTTTACCTACTGTGCTGGATAGCTTCAGTTGTCAACTTGACATACCTGGGTAAAGGGAGCCTCACTGAGGAATTGCCTCCATTGGAGTGACTTGTGACTATGTCTGTGGAGCATTTTCCTGATTATTTAGTGATGAGGGAATGCCCACACCACTGTGGGTGGTAGTCCTGTGTTATATAAGCAGGCTGAGCATAGGGAAGGAGAACAAATCAGTAAGCAGTGCTCCTCTGTGGTCTCTGCTTCAGCTCCTGCCTCCAGGCTCTTGCTCTGAGTTCCTGCCTTGGCATCCCTTGATGATGGACTATGAGCTATAAGCCAAATAAACCCTTTCCTCCCCAAGTTGGTTTGGTCAGTGTTTTTATCAGAGCAATAGAAACCAAGACACGTGCTGAGTCATCTTGCTGACCCCTACGTCATTCTAAATCCAATCAAGTAGACAGTGAAGATTAACCATCACACCATCTTGATTGTATCAGTGCAGAATACTAGGTTTTTGAGTAGCTCTGGGGCAGTTGTGTTGTTGCCCACCATGCACTCTCCTGTCTTACTGTAACCCAAGTTTATTTGGATGGACTAACCTTCCTTTTAAAAGTTCATTTACTTTTTCTTAGGATTTTTAAAACTTATGTGTGCTTTTGGGGGTGGGGCAAAGATGAGTGCAGGTGTCTGAGAAAGTCAGAAGAGGGCATTGGATCCTCTGGAGCTGGAGCTGCCAGATCTGGGTGCTGGGAATGGAACTCAGGTCCTCTGCAAGAGCAGTGTATTCTTTTAACTGCTGAACCATCTCTGCAGCCCTCCTCCCCCTTTATAATGGAATTGTCAATTGAGTTGTCTAGTTCTTCTGTCCTGTGGGGAACCTAAAGCCTCACTAAGCCAGTCAGCTCCCCCACCCCTTCTCTCTCAGCAATTGAAATCAATTTGACTACAAAGACTATTTTTTAAACTTTTTATTAATTTATTGTGTATGTATGTATATGGAAGTCAGAAGACAACCTGCAGGATTTGGTTCTCTTCATCCACCATGTGGGGCGTGGGGACTGAACTCAGCTCCTTTGAGCAGCAAGCATCTTTACCTGCTGAGCCATCTTACTGGCCCCCATAAGGGCTATTAAAGTTCATTTCTACAGGATTGGTGGGCGTGAAGCTTGGTGTAGGGTGTCTGTGAAACAGGTACAAGGTCCTGTTTGATATACAGCACACACACACACACACACACACACACACACACACACACATACAGATTGATACATTGCTGTATGCTTCCAAAGTTTCTGATGAAGGCTAGGATGAGCATCAAAAGTGAATGGAAATGAAAATTTCGATGAGTCAACTAGATACTTTCTTTTTAACTGTGGTTTCCTAATTCATTTTCAAGTGAGTTCTAATTAAAAGACAGTTAAAAACATGATTTTGCCTCTATCCTTAGGATAATAAACACCACACATGTAATATGCATGTTATAATAATGTTATTGCTATAATTCCAGTCATACTATGTTAGAGAATATGCCTCTGTGTTACAATGATAGTGGCATGTATCTGTATTCTTTCAATCATTACAGTTATAACTTCAAAAAGCTTTGCTAGGGAACTGGAGAAATGGCTCAGCAATTAAGAGCACTGGCTGCTCTTGCAGAGGTCCTGGGTTCAATTTCCAGCCCCAGATGGCAGCTAACAACCATCTGTTAACTTCAGTGCTAGGGGATCTGATGCTCTCTTCTGACCTCCTTGGGTTTTGCATGACATGGGTGCACTTACATATATGCAGGCAAAGCACTCGAATACATAAAATTAAAATAATAAATATTTTTTAAAAAACAGAGGTTTGTAGGCTGGGTGTGGTGGCACACACCTTTAATCCCAGACATTGGGGCAGCAGATCTCTGAGAGATGAAGCCAGCCTGGTCTACATAGTGAGTTCCAGGCCAGCTGGGGATACAGGGAGACCCTGTCTCAAAAAGAAAAAAAAAAAAAAAAAAGAAAAAAGAAAAATTTAAAAGGTTTGTTAGATTCCGAAGAGATTTTTGAAATATGAAAACAGTGGTATTCACTGGTTCTTAATTTGTGATAAACACTATCTTTTCATTACCCAAATCCCAGTCCTGCTTTTCAACATCTTTTAAAAACATTTTACTTATTATTTTTTATTTTATGTGTACAAGTGTATTGCCTGCATGTATGTAAAACTGTGCAATGCCTGTGGAGGTCAGAAGAGGGCATCGGATCCTCTGGAACTGGAGTTACAGATGGTTATTAGCCACCATGTGGGTGCTAGGATTAGAACCTGGGTCTTCTGCAAGAGCAGCCAATGCTCTTAACTGCTGAGCCACCTCTTCGGCGTCCTTGACATCTTTTTAAAAAAGTAATATTTTTATTGATTCTTTGAGAATTCATACAATATATTAATACTCAGACCCCCCATCTCCCCTCAGCTCTAACCCCACTTTCTTACCCCCTTCACTTCATGGCCTGTATTATTTTTTAAAGGTTTATTGAGTCTAATATTTGTGCCCCAAATGCTCTTGGGTGTGGGTCCCATCCCCTGGAGCCTGGGCAACCTACCTGACATCACACCCTTAAAGAAAATTCTGTCTCCCAACAACTACCAATTGTCCATAGATCCTTCTTGCCAACCTCCTCCCTTCACACTGGGATTTTGTCTGGCTTGGGTTTGCACAGATATTGTGCATATTGCTGCAAGTACTGTAGGTTAATGTGTGTAATTGTCCTGTTGTGTCCAGAAAACATGGTTTCTTTGTGTTCATCCACCACCTCTGGCTCTTTCCATCCTTTCCTCTGCAATGATCCCTGAGCCTTGTTAGGAGAGGATGTGATAGAGACGCCCCATTTAGGGTCGAGCACTCACAGTCTCTTATGCTCTGCACATTGACCAGTTGTGGGTCTCTATGTTAATCACTATCTGCTGCAAGAAGCAGCTTTTCTGGTAAGAGCTGAGAGATCACCACCTATGAGTACAAAAAGATTTCCAGCATCTCAATGGAGACAAAAGGAAAAGGAGCAATTTGAAACGACTTGTCTTGTGTTCCCAGAAGAATAAAGCACCTTCAAATCAGATACAAAGGCCTCAGGAAGCTCCTGGAGTTTTGAAGACCCTGGTGAGGAGCCGGTCCTATTGTTCAAAGCAGCCTTGTTAGGTGAAGATGATTCACAATCTGTTCCCAAGGAGATGAGCAGAGGACAGACAGTGCGGAGTGAGGGCTAAGTGACCATCCTGGGTTATAGGCCACACTGGTGGAACCTCTGCTGGTTAGTGTCTCAGGCTCCAGGGTGGCCCTGCTGTGCTGGCCCACTGACCACACATGGAAAACCAAATGCAGAAAACTCCCAATGTGATTGGAGCTCCTCAGAGGCTATCTGGGGTTTTGGTTAGTGTGTTGTGAATTTAGCTTTGCATCAGAGTTGACTGAGGTGGCTGGGAAATCACTATCACCTGGCATCTTATCAGGACATCTCTTTTTTACTACCATTTCAGAGAGGAATCAAGAATGCGGAAGCAGGCCAAACAGAGGGCTAAGAAGAGAAAACAAGTGAAACAGGTTCTTACACACTTATTGACTGAGTTTTTCCAACTGGCCACATTAAAAAAATGTAATTATCTGGGCATCTATAGTATCAGCTATTCCAGAGGCTGAGGCAGTGAGGCAGGAGGATCACTTGAACCCAGAAGTTCAGGGCTAGCCTAGGCAATATAGCAAGACTATCTGTTGAAAACAATCTCAATGTGGTGGCCATGCTCCAGCATTTAAGGAGGAATTGCTGGGAGTCTGAGGCTAAATGTGAGACCATGTCTTAAAAGAAAAAAGGAAGAGTAAGAAGAATTTTAGAGATTAGGACTGTTGTAGTCTGACAGACAAAAAGCACTGGAATATTATGAAACCAAACCCTAGAATTAAAAACTCCTGGTAATTGTCGGATATTCCCTGTGGATCTAGAATGTCCCTAAAGGCCCAAGTGGTACTATTGGGATGTGGTGGAACCTTTCAGAGGTGGAACTTAGTGGGAGGCTCTCAGGTCTTTGGAGGTGTGCCCCCAAAGTAGGTACTCTTCCTGTCTTTCACTTCTTCACTGAAGAGACAGATGGCTTTGCTCCATCATGAGCTCCACCTTCACATGCTGCCCTCCCACCAGGGACCTAAAAACAGTCAGTCTGCAGCCTTCATCAGGGTGGGCCAAACCTCCCCCCCTTTTTATTTCTTCATAAGCTGATTGCCTTAGGTAGTTAGCTGTACCTAACATATTCTGCAAAGGCAAGAAGGCGCTACATGTCTGCTCTCAAAGACATTTCTAAACCTTGTGTGCCCAAAACAGATAGTATATATTTTAAAGTCATTAATACAGAAAATAAAGACTTTTAAGCTGTTAATGCTTACAGGGATATCATCTAGTTAAATGGAATATTTGCTTATAGCAATACTCAGGTAACACTAGGTAAACATGGCTTAACCATGTTAGATGAAAAGGTGGCAGGGGTTGGGATCGCCATGAAACAGAAACAGAGAGGATTCTGGCAAAGCAAGAGTTTAATGGATTTCGCAGGGCTGGGCCTCAACTCGGGTATGAGGAAGAACCAGTAATCCAATGGCTGCAGGGCGGGTAGCTTATAAAGGGAAAGAAAGCAGAAAAAGAGAATATTTTCCTGCTGTTTGGGGCTGTTTAGGGGGCTGCTCAGGAGGGGAATGGGGTCTGTACCTGGTGAAACTTATCGAGGAAAACATCTGTCAAACATGTTTTCTACAATTACAGGGTTCCAGGAACCCACTGCAGCTAAGGGCTTAGGGAACCTGTTTGTCAGCCTGTGTAGCATGCTCTGATCACAATACATTGGGTCACCGATTCCTGGAGCAGCTTTTGTCAGCTTGCAGGGGGCTGGGAGTTGGCCTTATGGTTTCTGGGTCTGGAGTTGCCTGAATCTGAACCCTATCAAACCATATCCTGATTCTATATGCACATAGAAGTATTTATATGTTATGTATATATGATATCAATATCGTTTTATCTAAAATTTTTATGATCACATACTGAATTATTTTGAAAAGTCTATTTTTTTAAAACAATATTTTATTATTTTTAGTTTATGAGTATGAGTATATTGCCTGCATATGTGTAAGTGCATCCCTGTTGTGCAATGCCAGTGGAGGTCAGAAGAGGGTGCTGGATTCCCTTGAACTAGAGTTACTGATGGTTGTTAGTTGCCATGTGGATGCTGGGAATTGAACCTGGGTCCCCTGCAAGAGCAACCAGTGTTCTTAACCACCGAGCCATCTCTCTAGCCCCCAAAAGTTTATTTCTTATGGTTTATAAATAAGATGTCCTCTTGGAGAATAGTTAGAAAACATAACGAAGTAATAAACATTTTCATCTAAGATTCCCTCTATCTGATAAGTGATGTATAATATTTTAATATATGCCCAATATTTTTTGTCATACTGAACCTCACACATGCTAGGCTGTATCACTGAGCTATGTCCTCAGTCTCTTTTCACCTTAAAAAATTATTTTTATTTTATGTGTATGAGTATATTGCCCGCATGTATGTAAGTGCAGCTGTGTAGTACAATGCCCGAGAAGGTCAGAAGAGGGCATTATGGATGGTTGTTAGCTGCCATGTGGGTGCTAGAAATCAAACCCAGGTCCTCTGCAAGAGCAGCCAGTGTTCTTAAGTGCTGAGCCATCTCTCCAGCCCCTCTTTTCACCTATTAATTTAATTAATTTTAAAATTAATTAATTTCACATTAATTATGCAGCTGTGTGGTACAATGCCCGAGAAGGTCAGAAGAGGGCATTATGGATGGTTGTTAGCTGCCATGTGGGTGCTAGAAATCAAACCCAGGTCCTCTGCAAGAGCAGCCAGTGTTCTTAAGTGCTGAGCCATCTCTCCAGCCCCTCTTTTCACCTATTAATTTAATTAATTTTAAAATTAATTAATTTCACATTAATTTATTTATTGTGTGTGTGCACACTCAGGAGCTCATATGTGCCCCAGCTCAAGTGTGGCAGTCAGAGGACAAATTTCAGGACTTGGTTCTCTCCTTTACCATGTGAGTCTCAGGGACTGAACTCAGATTGTCAGGCACTGAGCCATCTTACTAATCTTCATTTTTCACTCTAAGACAGGGTCTCATTAAGTTGCCCAGGCTGGCGTTGAACTGCTCTCTAGTTCTGGCAGGCCTTGAACTTTCAATCATCTTGCTTCAACTTCCTAGGTAATTGTACCACGAGGCTCAGCTCTGATTTTCTTCCTCTGCTTAAATTGCATTATGGTGTTGTACTGACATGTGAATGAGCTTCCTGGCATAGTTGTAGCTGCAGACATGCATGTTAGCTTCCTCATACAGTTATGGTTCATTATCTGCCGTGGGCATCTCTGATTACTCAGATTCCCAGAAGTGCAGTTACAGGGTGGAAGAACACACACATATCCGGGCTTGTGGTAAGCACAATAGATTGCCATGCAAAAAGATGAAGCATTCTTTTTTTTTTAATTAATTAATTAATTTTTTATTTTATGTGTATGACTGTTATGCTTGTATGTATATAAGAGTACCTCATTGATTCCCTGTGTTGTAACCTTTGATTTCTTTGGACTTCTTTTAATTCTGCAAGAACTTTAAAAACTAGAGCCCTCTTTGGTGATGCACACTTGTAATCACAGCCATCAGGAGGCTGAGACAAGAGGACTGAAGAGGGTTTGCCCTGGGCTGTGGCAAGATCTGCTTCTAACTCTCATATTTCCATTTTCTTCTGTAAATCATACCAGAGACATTTTTAAAGAGAGAGGACTGGGGGCTGGAACAATGGCATACAACTATGATTCTAGCAATCAGGAGGCTGAGACAGAATGATCAAGTGTCTGAGATCAGCCTGAGCTACATAGCAATGTTCTATTTGGAAAAAAAAAAAAAAGACTTCTCAGTCCTTTTTAATGTTTTCACTCTACTGGAAAATTTTAAAAATACAGAGAAGTAAAAGTGAAAGAAAATGATCACTGTCCAATTTTCTCCGTCATCTGACAGGAAGCACTGTTATTTTAGTACATTTTCCTCTTCTTACGTCCTAAAGTCAGACTTTAAAAACTCACACAGGGGTTGGAGAGATGGCTCAGTGGTTAAGAACACTGATTGCTCTTGCAGAGGACCTGGGTTTGATTCCCGGCATCCACTTAGTGGCTAACAACCACCCATAACTCCAGTTACAGGGGAATCCAAGCCCCTCTTCTGTCCTCTGAGGGCATTGCGCAACATGGATACATTTACCTACATGCAGGCTTTAACTTAAAACTAGAAATTACACATAAATTTCAAGGTTGCTTTGTTTTCTACTCTCATCCCAACCCTCTCTCCCCTCTTTTTTTCTGTGGGAAGTTTATGCTTCGATTTTATCTTTCCAATCTTTAAAAAGAAAATAATTACATACACATATTCTTATGAATGGGAAATGTGCATTACTATTTTGCATCTCACTAAACTTGGATAAATGGTAAGCGTGATGTGTCCTTTACCTTATTTTTCTTTTTTCTTTTATGTGTGTGTCTATGCATGTGCACGCGTGTGGGTACCATGCTTGTGTGTGGAGATCAGAGGTCAGTTTGCAGGAGTCAGTTTCACTTTCATGTGGGTCCTGGGCATCAAACTCAGATTGTCAGGCCTGGCACAGGCGCCTTCACCGCCACCTCCCCGCCCCCTCCCCCGGAGTCATCTCGCTGACCCTGTCTTTTGTTTTGTTTTGTTTTACTCCCTTTGTGCACGCACGCACGCACATAGGTGCTTGTGAGTTAGTTCATTCCAAGGTCACATGATCCTTGCACTGCAAATATTTTGCCTTGTCATTTCCTTATCCCTAGGCATGTAAGACGTTTTTTTCTTTCCTGGTTGCCAGCACTGTTGGAGCCAGAGGGATGGTCTCCAGTTCATTCCTGGAAGTGAAGGGCCAGGTGACCTTTTTCGGCATCAGTGACCCCAGCTTGTTTTCCTCAGCAGCTGGGAGCATCCAACCTGTCACAGAGCAATAAAATGTTGGTCTCTTCCTACTCTTGGCAACATTTTTTTTTTTTTTTTGTCTTTTTGAGACAGGGTCTCCCTGTAGCCCCAGCTGTCCTGGAACTCACTATGTAGACAAGGCTGGCCTTGAACTCACAGAGATCTGCCTGCCTCTGCCTCCCGAGTGCTGGGATTAAAGGTGTGCGCCACCACACCCGGCTACATTTTGTTATTTTTATGGGTGGAAGTTATCTTTTTTTGTGTGTTTTCTTTTCTTTTTTCCTTTTTTTTTGTTGTATGTTTTTTTGATAGGTTCTCCCTAGTCCCACCCTACCTGGGAGTCACAATGTAGGCCAGGGTGACAGCAATCTCACAGAGATCCACCTGCCTCTGTCTCTAGGGCGCTAGGATTAAAGGCGCACTCCACCACACCCAGTGTGTGTGTGTTTTTTTTTTAGTAAGTCCTACAGTTGATCATTTTTCCATTTTTTTTTTCAGGCTTTTGAATGTCCTCTTTTAGGAGGGATTCATTCTTTTGTTACATCACTAAACTCATGCTTACATCCATGTCTGTGACATAGTTGTGCTGTGCCTGGCTCAGTGGTTAAGACTCTACAGCTCTTCCAAGGACCTGAGTTCAGTTCCCAGCACCCATGTTAAGCAGCTCACAAAGACTCCATATCCAGGCGATCCACACCTTTTTCTGGCCTCTGTGGGTACCTGTACTCACATGTACATACCCACATACAATTATACACACATATATACATAATTAAAAATAGAATAAATCTTATTTTTCCTTTTTGTCTTTTTGAGACAGGATCTCCCTGTAGCCCCAGCAGGCCTGGAACTCACTATGTAGACTGGGCTGGCCTCAATCTCTGTGAGATCTGTTTCTGCCTCTGGAGTGCTAGGATTTTAAAGGTGTATGCCACCATGTCAGGCAGAAAAAAAAAAGATTGTACTTGATATTTTTTTAAAATTCTGCTCTTGTTCTTTTGATATCAAGATACATTGGCCTCATAGAACGTTTTATAGTTTTCTCTACACATTCCTATACAACTGGTGTGCTATAGTGTGTCTTCCTGTGCCCCCTCCTCCTTTCCTTGTGGATCAGTTCTTAATTGACCTAGGTGTTTTCAGAGTTGGAGCTGGGTCTGGTTCCCTTTTATCATTTCAATCCCATTAATAACCATTTTTCTACTTTTCTTCAGCCAACTTTTAGAATTTGTGTTCTTGTCAAAAAAAGTACCTCTTTAATCTAATTTAGTCTAACTTTTCAAATTGTTTTATACTGAGCCTGGTGGTGCAAGCCTGTATCCCAACACTCAGGAGACTGAAGGCAGATAGATCCCAAGTTAGAAGCCAGCCTGGGTTGTTACAGCAAGTTCTAGAACCGTTTGAGCTGCTCAGTAACAAGCTTGTCTCCTCCTTGCCCTCCTACCAAAAGTACCTGCATGTATGTGAGTGTACCATGTACAAGAAATGTCTGTGGTGGCCAGAGAGGGCATCAGATCCCCTGGAACTGGAGTTACAGACAGTCGTTAGCTGCCATGTGGGTGCTGGGAACCAAACCCAGGTCCTCTGTAAGAGCAGCCAGTGCTCTTAACTGCTGAGCCATCTTTCCAGTCCCCCATCTGCACATTTACATTGCCTGAGTTTCATTGCACGTACTGTGTCCCCTTTGTCATTTACAATACTGCTAGTGTTATTTCTAGTCAAGGTTACACGAAGCTTATTTCATTCGTCTGTGACGGAACACCAGCCTTTTGGTTTCTATAACCGACTTCATTCTCGTTTCACTTGTTTCTCACTGTCCCCTTCCTTTAGCTTTCTCTGGGTTTATTTCACTGTGAATTTTCCACTTAGCTTGAGTAACTTACTCTTTGCGAGAAACACACCGAAGCCTCTCAATTTTCTTCCGGCCGGCCGCTGGTTCAGTGGATCCGTTAGGCCTGTTTTGTCATGTCAGATATTCATTGCCATTCATTTCAGAGTATTTGTAATTTCCATACTGTCTTTTTTGTTAATCTGTATTTTTGTCCTAGTCTGTTTCTCCATTGCTGTGACAAAACACTCTGACCAATACCAACTTGGGGAGGAAAGGGTTTATTTGTCTTACATCTCCCGGGTCACAGTTCATCAGGGAGCCCAAGGTAGGAACTCAGGGCAGGAACCCGGAGACAGAAGCTGGAGCACAGGCCATGGAGGAACACTGCTTAC
>NW_008329714.1:974698-994866 GCF_000622305.1 Nannospalax galili
TGCCCCTCAGACATGGCCACAGGCCAGTCCTATGGAGGAAATTCCCCAATTGAGGCTCCCTCAACTCAGGTATGCCAAGTTGACACTAAAGCTATCCAGCACAATTTTTCAGTTTCCAAATAGGTTATTTTTCTTTTAAAAAAGTATGACAAAGATCTTTCAGTGTTCAGAAAGGTTAGAAACTGTACCACAAACACCTGTGTATATGCTCTGTGCTCACCAGCTAGCTTAAAAACAGCTCAAATGCATGCTTATAATTTTTAAGGTTTAGCAAGTAGTAGATGTATGTAGTAAAAAGAATTCTCCCGACTTCCTGGCCTGTTCCTCAGAAGCGCCTGCAGGTGACTTTAGGTGCAGGCTGTCCTTGCCCCACCTGTTGTTGACTTCTAGTCTTACTGTGCTGTGGTTCATGAGTGTGGTCTGTAGATTCTCTGGAACCTGCGAAACTTCCTTTGAGGCCCAGTGTGTAGTCAATTCTGCACATTTTCCAAGAATATCTGAAAAGAATAGAGACATCAAAGCTCTTTCTCTACAGCACAAACTTGATCTCTCCATTTCCTCTCTCCATAGTCTTTGGGTGAAAGGCCCACTGCTCAGTACAACACTGACCAGTGGCTTCCTCCCCAGTCCGGGCCTGGCCTCCTCCTTCCTGCACAACAGTTTTCTGTGGCACTGAGTTCTTGGACATTTAATGGTCAACTTTCAGGGGAGTATTTGGCTGTGAAGTTGTCCAAGTAGACAGTCTGACACCTGGCACATCAAAGCCCCTAGTGCATACAGAGCCCACAGAGGCTGTATGTCTGAGTGTGTGGTCATTACTGGGGAGTGCCAGACATGCTTCAGGGAAACATTCTCCCTGGTGGACCCAGCCTTTTCAATGCTTGCTCCTGTTGAAATGTCTCAGATGAGAGGTACAAGAGGATCACTGAGTTGGATTGCTGAGGGCAAGGAGTTTATTAGAAGAGTTAACACCTGGGACAGACAGACATACAACAGCATGGCAGGGCCCTGAAGACAGGGCCCACATGGCACAAATGGGTCTCTTCTTATACCTGAGAACGTGGGGAGTTTCACAGCACGAGCCTGCAACCAGGCTCTCTGATTCCTAGGCAGGAGACAGGGAAGGCCAGGGAGCAGGATGTATGGCCACCAGTACCCACTTTGATATAAACTTACTTCCCCAGGTGACAGATCCTGGCACTAGGAAGTCCGTTAGCTAGGGACTCATAGCGTCTCAGTAGGGTACCTGTGTAACAGAGGAATCTGTCACCTGAACAGAGACTGGACTCCTACACTAATGCCATGCAATAATTACAGTGATATAAGGCATTATATTACATTTTTCACCTGTTGAACCAGTTTACCTCACCGAGACCTCTGACTGCCTGACCAATTTCATTCTCATTTGCCAGAACTTTCCCTCTTGGTAAGGGAAATGCCTGTCATAGGCTAGATGATGGCACTGTTTTAGGAGGTGATGGGCCCTTTGGGACATGGAGCCTAGCTGGTAGATGTAGGCTACCGGAAATGGGTCTTGAGGGTTATAGGTCAATCCTGCTTCCTGATCCAAGATGTGAAGAGCTTCCAGCACATGCCCCCACTGCCATGAACTCCATGATCTCCCTGAAGTGATGGACTGAAAATGTGAGCCAAAGCAAATCCTTCTTTTCCCTAAGTTGCATGTGTTAGGTGTTTTGTCACAGTTCCTAATCTACTCTCCTTCCAGTTTCTGCCTGTCAGCACCATGGAGCATCACTTCAAAGCAGCATCTTCCAGATGCTTCATCTGGAGTCGCCTACATATACCCACTGGAGGCCTCTTGAAGATGAATCCACATTTGCTTCTGCTTTGTACCCCCAGGTTCTGGATGTCGATGTGGATGGAAGATGGAACAGAGGTTAGATAATTTTCACCTCACTTCTGCAGACATGGCTTTGATCTGAGCATCTCTTCTGAACCCACTGTCACATGTGTTCCAAACTTTTTAGCTCCATCCTCTCAAATCCCCTAGCACCTCATCAACCCCTTTATTCAGCAGAATAATACTTGCCTCTTTACAGAGAAAATAGAAAACATCAGAGGAGCCTGTACTTGGTCTTACCTCCCATCTCAGGTGTCCCTTGGGTGGGGTAACCCTACTGCCACGTGCCCATGGTCCTGCCCTCTCATGTTTTCCTCTATCCATTATTCTACCTGCTTCTGAGTTTCCAAGCCTTCCCTTCCCATACCATACTTCCTAAGAGAGCAATCAGCGGCCACCACTTCCCTGTGTCATCCTGCTGGAGCCTGTTCTGGCTTCCCTGCCGCTCTCTCTAGAGACTGCTGTTGCTGCCATCACATTTCAAATCCATGGCCTAACTTTCTGGACCTTTCTAGATTGTTCTAACAATCCTGAGCACAACCCACGTCTCAAAATCTCTCCTATCTTGGATGCCCTACATTGCTTAGTTTTGACTCTTTCAACCTCCTTTCAGGTCCTTGGATCTTGAAATCCTGCTTTCAGTGGGTTTGTTCTTGGCCTCCAGCTTTTCTGTCTGCACACTAGGAAAACAGAGCTTCATGACCAAAGAGGAGCATCTCTCCCCAGCTAAGAGATGCTGCCAAGGCAGATGACGGCCCATGGTAGCCAGATGTGCCATTTTTCTGAGTGACTGGATATGCCAAGATCGTCTAAGAAACACCGTGACTTGGATTACGTTTATTTTGTATGCATGCCAGAGGGCAACTATGGCAAGTTGGTTCTCTCCTTCCACTATGTGGGTCCCAGGGATCAAGCTCAGGTCATCAGCTTTGCTGGCAAGTATCCTAATCTGTTGAGCCATCAACAGATGTCAGACCATGCTTTGACTCTGAATACTGAGAATGGGTTGAAAGTTTTTACAAAACTGTGCAGGGCAAATAAAACACACACACTCCCCATTAGGCCTGTTTCCCCTTCTTATTCTGCTGTGCGTGAGGCAGTTTATAAAAGTTGTCAGTGACGATAGTTCAGTCATCAAGGGGTTACCATACCCTAGATACTGTCTACATGGTTCATGGTTAATAGTCACAGTGACCCGCTCCACAGTCAGCTGCTACTATCCCTGCTCTACAGATGGACAGACTGAGGCCAGAGCTTGAGTGCTTTGTCTTGGGCCTCACAGATTTTTGAGTTCAAGAACCAGGATTCCAACTTGACTGTCCACCTTCAGAGTTCAAGTTTTTTTTTTTTTCTTTTCCTTTTTTACTGTTTGTTTTTCAGTCTTTTTGAGACAGGGTCTCCCTGTAGCCCCAGCTGGCCTGGAACTCACTATGTAGACCAGGCTGGCCTTGAACTCACAGAGATCTGCCTGCCTCTGCCTCTCGAGTGCTGAGATTAAAGGTGAGCACCACTGCACTCGCCCCCCATCTTTTTACTGTTTTTATTGACAGAATTTATTGTGAACATGCTCCTTAATATTTTGAAATCATATAAGATTACATTTTAGATTATATAAAAAGAAATGTTCTGTTTGGAGTATTGTTTAAGTAATATGAATTGTTTGACTTGTCATATATATATAAAAAAAGTAAGTTAATGGGAACATTGATTCTTACGGGTGAAGATGTGACACCTGTACAGATCTGTCCTGACAATCCCAAAGGAGTCTATGCTGATGGTGTTATTACCCTTGTACATCAGACATGTCAGACATTGTACAGAGTTGTGATCTAATTTACATTTCAGTTTTTAAGTAATTTTACATAATCAGTAAATTTTAAGTAAATTTACGTAATTAGTTTTTAAGTAAATTCTTGAATAGATGAGACATTGAGTACTTTTGTCAGAGTTCATGCTTTTAACTATAGCTTTCTCCATTTACATAAAGAAAATGAAGTCAGAGGTTAAGGAGCTGTCCAAGACCATGAAAGCGGGGTTGTGCTTTCACAGAGATCAGATCCTGTACTTAGGACCACTGTATAAATTACACATTTCCTGTGCTAGGAAATTCCAGCTCTGAGGTTAGTCTGGAATACTTGTAAAGGAAATGCCTCTGGCATTTAAAACCACACATCCACTCCCATTAGTAATGGCATTTGCTTCACAAGTTCTAGGAGAGACAGTGACTAACATTTAACTGGCACCTCCACATCTTAAGTGTGTGTGTGTGTGTGTGTGTGTATGTGTGTGTGTGTGTAGTATAAATGAAATGTAATGTCTTTTCTTTCAAAGGGATTTTTATCTTTACAGTATAAATTAAGAGGCTTTACCCGCAATCTGCATTTTCTTTATCTCATTTGTTCTTTCAAGCAGGGGCCTGTCAGAGGCTGGGAACCCTAAACCAGGGACTCCCAAACTAAGGTTAAAGATTAAGTGTATTAAGTGTATTCAAATTCACCCCCAGGTCTTTAAAACTACATTTTGCTTTTGCACCCAGTTCCCCCCGCCCCCCATATGTGAATATATAATGTAAAAGATGAAATCCTTCCTGTCAAAAACATTTTAAAATTTGTGCTTTTCTTTTCAGTACCCTTGTTATAGAACTAGTATCTACCTTAACGTTTTTTTAGCATCAGTTGTAACTTGTAGCATTATAGTTTCTCCTCCACAATCCACTCCACTTACTTTTATGACTGGCTACATGCCAGTGCCCTCACACTGTGCTTTTATGACTCTGGCTGTGTGCTGGAACCCACCTCCCTAAAATTTAAAGATTCTTACTACAGTGACCCTTGCCCTCTTTGAATCAGTCAACTGGGTTTAGATTGTGTGGTTGAACCTCAAACTGAAGAAGGACTTCCAAGCCTTATTTCGGGTTAGGTATAAAAGGAAAAGGTCATTTCATCAACCTATGCTTGCTCCTTTACTCATGCTTCTGATCAGAAATAAATTTTGCCTTACCGGGGAAACTTTGGAGTGGATTTATTTCTAACATGCAGTGCGTGGAGGCCAGAAGTCAGCCTCAGACGTTCCTCAGGTACCCTTTATTTTGTTTTTGGAGACAAGGTCTCTCACTGGGACCTTGCTGCCTGCTTACCAAGCACTTTAAAGACTGAGCTAGGGCCACCAACCCCAGAATGGACTATTATCCCCATTTAACAGACGAAGCAACTGACGCTCAGTTTATTTCCATGATTGGCCCAATGCTCAAGTAGTAGCGGCAGAGCCAGGATTCTAGTTCAGGTTGTGCCACAACAAAGCGCACATTTTTTGTGTTCCCAGGCAGTCTCGCTTGGTACCCCAGGCTGGCCTGAACTCACTACCCTCCTTTTTCAGCCTCCAGAGTTGAGGGATTACAGGTATGCGCCACAACCTGCAGCAAAGCCCGAATTTGTTTGGTGTTAACCGTTTTTTTGCGATGGTTCTCCAGTCCCAAACCCGCATTTTTGGCCGCTCGCCACTCCACAGGCCGTCCCACCCGGCCCGTCCCGTGTTCCGGAGCCGGGGGCAGAGGCGGCGGAAACCCTTCGGAGAAGCGCAGGTCCGACTGGCCCACAGCTGCCAGGGCGCCTTGGCAACGGCGCGGGCGGGGAGACGGAAGTCCTCCATAGGTGGGCGGGGACTGCGTGTGGAACTCACCAATGGGAGCGCGGTATTGGCGTTCTCCCCGCCCTGAAGGCGGTCCCTGAATGCGACTTCCGGCGTGTTCTCGGCGGGCAGGCTGCTGGGCTTGGCGGTGCGTAAGGGGGCCGCGGGGCAGTGCGGGGGCCGAGGCGGGCTCCGGGAGGTCCGTTTGGGGACCGTGGGATGGCGGGCGGGCGGGGCCTGCAAGCCCGGGCGCTGACAGGGACTGAGGCCTGCAGAGGCGCGGAGACGGGCCGAGCGTCTAACACGTTGGTTCTTAAGTTTATAGAAAGTGTTCTGTTTTTGAGAACAGGTTCATTATGTAGCCGAGGATGGCCTTGAATTCGGGACCCTCCTGCCTCCCTGGTGCTGGACTCAAGCCCACACGCCGGTTGCATGTCCCTCAGTCGGTGGAGAACATGCTCCCAGTCTCCGTTAGGTGAAAACCACCAAGTGCAGGGTCTGTCCACACTGCTCAGTGGGAAGCGCGGCCCGGCCCTCCCATCCTCCTGCCTCGCCTGGAGTGCTCCCTGAATGGTTTATGTGGAACGTCTGTACAAGCCCGCGACCCCACAGTCTGATCGGCTTTGAGGCTCAGTGTGTGCAGCCCCGTGGTTTGTGGAGGCGTTGGGTGTGCTTGTTCTGGGGTGGTCTGCCCATGGCAGGGCCCGGAGCAGTGGCAAGACTGTCCTCAGGCCGTCAGGTAACGCCTCAAGCCCCCAGGCCCTTTTCCGACGTAAGAAAGTTCTGTTCTCAGGCTTTGAGGCTGGAGACTTGTAGATGGGACCTGGATTATAGTTTCATTTGTTTACCCATCTTTTTTTTTGGTCTTTTTGAGACAGGGTCTCCCTGTAGCCCCAGCTGTCCTGGAACTCACTATGTAGACCAGGCTGGCTTTGAACTCACAGAGATCCGCTTAGCTCTGCCTCCCGAATGCTGGGATTAAAGGCATGCGCCACTACGCCTGGCTACCCATCTTCTTTTTTTTTTTTTTAACCTGGGTTGGAAATACTTTGAGAACAGATGGCTTTTGTAGTGCCACCACGTCTTCACTACTAACGGCCACCTGTGTCCCTTCGAAGCCTCAGCTCCCTCATCTATAAAATGGGATCCCGGGCACTCCCTTAGCGTCTGGTGAGCATTAAGCAAGACTGTGCAGGTGAAGCACTAACACTGTGTCTACACAGGGCACAGATGCTATCACCAAACTTCACTTTCTACACACACTTTCCGTTTTTTTTTAATTATTTAGGTAGGCAATACATGTCTGTACTTATCTTCCACAGTCCCTCATGGTAGACTGACATTGGTCTAAGCAAGCATCTCTCCTAGTTTCACACCTCTTGCCCCAAATTGTGTGATTCGATCCTGTTCTGTTCCAGTTCTCTCGTTAATGTCTGGTGACTGTCTTGGCATATTTACGAGTGTTGATTATGATATGTAATGTACTTATAAAAGTATTCGAAAATGTAAGTTTGAAGAACAAAAATGGAGTGAACACCTACATACCTCCCCACCACATGATAAGAAATAGGGTGTTGTCATATCCCTAAAGTCGCCACTGAATTCTTACGCCGCCTGGAGGATGACCACTGTCCTGAGTACTGTGTTGCAGTAGGAAGAGCAGATTCGCAGTTGCACTCTCTACCTCTGCCCCTGTAATGGACTCTGTGCAGTTCTGTTGGTGTTTGGGATTTTATGTAAATGTACAGCCTGCTCTTTGTGTGGGATTTGTTTCTGAGAAGCATCCATGCTGGGGTGGGCAGGTCTGTTTTGTTCATCTTGTTCTGAATTCCCCTCATTTGGTATTCTTGGTGAGCTGCGCTCTTGACTTTAGTGAAGTCACTTAGTAGTGTATTAACTTATGGCTTGTACTTTGTGGTTCTGTATCTTTTAAGGATATCCTTTTCTACTCTTGGCTCACACATTTTTCTATGTTGTCATTTAAAGTTTTCAAGTTTTTCTTAAGGCCATGACCCTTTAGGATTGAATTTTGTAGATGGTGTGAGATAGGGGTCAAACTTAAATTTTTCTCACCCATAATCAGTTGCCCTGGCACCTTTTGTAAGAAGGTTTGCTCTGGTCTGAAGCTTCATTTCTTTGGCATGCGTCTCCATGCATAGGCATGGCTTTCTCTTTTCTAGACCTTTCTTTGATCCTGTGGTCAATCTCTACCACATCACAAATTGTTCACTACCGTTTTGGTACCTGCTAGGACAAGCCTTCCCACTCTTTCCAGAACACCTGCTATTTTGCCTTTAGGTTTTCTGTGTGAGTTTAGACTTGTCAGTCACATTTGGAGACATTCACAAAACCTGCTTGAATTTTGATGGGTGTTGCATTTGTTCAGTAGTGCTGAGTCCATTTGGATTTTGAAGTGATTGCTTTCATCTTTGCATCCTTGCGTTTGCTGCACACTGAGATGCCATTTAGTAGATAAAAAGTTTCCTTTAGCCCTAGAGTACAGCTTAGTGGCAGAGTGCCTGTCTAGCACAGGTGAAGCCCCAGGTTCAGTTCCCAGCACCGTGTGTGCGTACACACACACACAGTTTCCCTCTATTCCAACTTTGATATTAATGTGAGTACATGTGAGTTTCATCAGCTGTTCTCTGTGAATACTGAGATGATACTTGTGTTCTCCTTCATTCTGTCACTGTGGTGCCTTGCATTGAGTTGTCAGGTGTCAACCAACTGGCCCCACTTCTTTCATTCTTTTTTTTTGCGGGGGGGTCTTTTTGAGACAGGGTCTCCCTGTAGCCCCAGCTGGCCTGGAACTCACTATGTAGACCAAGCTGGCCTTGAACTCACAGAGATCCGCCTGCCTCTGCCTCCCAAGTGCTGGGACTACAGGCGTGCGCCACCATGCCCGGCCCTTCATTCTTTTAACATTGCTGGATTTGGCTTTGTGCTTTGCTGAGAACCATGACATCTCTGTTCTTGAGAGACTTTAATTTTCCCTTATTTTGAAGACCTTGTTCTCATATCGAAGTTACCACAGCCTTACCATTTAAAAGCTTGGGAAGGGCTGGCTCTTTCTGCTCTGGGATGGTGCATGTAACCTTTGAAATCATTTGTTTCCAGATTGTGTGATAGGACTTTTATCTGTTTTGATGAGACTGGACACGTACAGGGGGTGTGGCTGTGGCCCTTCATCAGTTTTGAATGAATTTCTTATAAACTTATACATATTTAAAACTTAAAAGTAATTTTATAAGTCTTCAGTTTGTCGTTTTCATTTCAAATATTGCTGATTTGTAAATGTTCCCTCAGATAATCTTGTCAGAGATGACTCACTTTCAAGGAATTGACATATACGTAGTTTGTTTTTGTAGTGAGATCGGGATTGGGTCCAGGGCCTCTTGCCTGCTGGGCAAGTACTCTACCAATGAGCTACATACACTCCATGCTTTGTTTTTGGTTTTGTTGATTTTAGCTACAGATTTATTTCAAATTTTACTTTCTTTTATTTTTTTCCTTTGAAGTCTTTGAGTTATTTGTTCTTTTTACAGCTTCATTAGATGGGTGTCTACCTTACTAATTTTCAGGCCCCTTTTTAAAAAGTATAAATATTTTAAAGCTGTTATTTTCCTTTTCTACTTCATTTATTTCCCAGTAGTTTTTATGTGTGGCATTTTGTGATTGTTGAGTTCTAAATAGTCTGATTTCCATTACTGTTTCCTTGAGATGGATTATTTATAGCTTTCCTTTCCTGTCTCCTCTTCTTTCTATCCCTCCTGCCCCTGTCTGTCAAGAGGTGGGATTATGGGCCTGCCTCACCAGGCCTGGCTAGTGTGACTTCTTTATAGCTACATTCCTTAAGTTCTGAACAAATGGGGTTTGCCTGGCTGTCTCTGGTATTGGGCTCTAAGTTGAGTGCATTATGGTGAGCACACTCTGTAGCCTTGCTTCCTGCCTGCCTTGACTCAGATTGCTCTGCATGCTAGAAGACTTGTGCAGCCGCTGGGCACAGCTACAGCTGTTCATGCCTGGCCATCCCATTAAGGATTTTGTTCTGTCTGGGCAGGTCGCCTCTCCCCTTACTGTTTTGTTCATCTTGCTGTGAACCTGAGGACTCTGCTGAGCTCTCCTGTGGTGTGGGCTGTGCATGTTTATTGCCTTAATCCTGATGTATTTACCTTAATGTTTTTGAGGCCTTATTCTTAACGATCTAAACATTTAAAATTGTTACATATTCTTGGGAGTTGAACCTTTTAAAAAAATTATTTATTTTTGTGTATGATTGTTTTACTTGCATGTACTAAGTGCATCCATGTTGTACAATGCCCATAGAGACCAGAACAGGGTGTTGGATACCCTGGAGCTAGAATTATCTATGGTTGTTAGCCACCATATGGGCGCTAGGAGCCGAACCTGGGTCCTCTACAAGAGCAGCCAGTGCGCTTAACCACTGAGCCAGCTTTCCAGCCCCTGGAGTTGAACCTTTTTATTGCTTTGTGATGACACTTAATTTCTACTAATCCTGCTTTGTTTTTTGCCTTAAAGTCTTATCTACCTCACTTATAAAACACACCAGCTCTCTGGTAGTTAAGGACAGATCTTTTAGATCTACCTTGAAGTAGTGGGGGAATATAGTTTTGAAATCTGGTCTTAACTGCAGTTTTTGTCCTTAAATCGATCCCCTTTTCTTCCCCTTTCCTTCCCTACCCCAGGGATTAAAACCAGGTCCTGGTACATGCCAGAAACTTTCTACCATTGAACTATATCCCTACTTCTAATTTTCCTTCATTATTATTAATTTAACTGTATAACTGGAATTCATGTTGCCTGTCACCACAGATGCAATTAGCACAGCTAGGAATTGAATCTTTTTTTAAAAGAAAATTTTTTTTATTATTTTTATTTTATGTGTATGCCTGTATTGCCTGCATGTAGGTCAGTGTATCTGTGTTGTGCATTGCCTGTGGAGGACAGAGAGGCTGTTGGATCCCATGGAACTGGAGTTATGGACAGTTGTTAGCTACCTTGTGGGTTCTGGGCCTCGAACCTGGGTCTTCTGCAGGAACAACCAGTGTTCTTAACCACCGAGCCATCTCTCCAGCCCCAGGAATTGAATCTTTATTCACAGAGATGACAATCTGGGAAGACAGGTTAAAAATTAAAAGCAACAACCTGAGCCCTTTGTGGTGGCTCATGCCTTTGACTCAGCCCTAGGGAGTCAAAGGCAGGTGCATCTGAGTTCCAGGCCAGCCTGGTCTACACAGTGAGTTCCAGGCCAGCCATGGCTACACAGCGAGACCCTGATTCATAAAACAGAAGCAAAACTCAATCTGCCTTCCTCCTTTCACCTCCAGAAAGCACATTAGAAGGGAGTGGGAGCAGAGGTGTCCGTCACTCCTCACTGGCCTTGTCCAGTGTCAGCCTGGCCTCCGGCTCACAGGCTGCTTATCTTCTGCAGCTTTTCATCTTTCTCAGCTTGCCTTGTGTTTGCAGGGAAAGGAGGGCCAGAGTTCGATGTTCAGGAATGTGGCTATGGGGCTTGCGCTGGTCAAACCGGGTGATTTACCAGAGGCTCCAAAGAGGAGAGTGGATGGAGAGGAGGGGCTAATTTAGGGTTTGTCAAGGTGGAGATGCTGGTGAGATGTTCTTGGTGGTGGCTGGCTGGCAGGCAGAAAAACTGGCTACTGGCCTGTGTATCCTCCCAGCTTGGAGGGGAAGCTGATGAGACCACGTTCTTGACAAGCCTTTGGTAGGCCTATCTCACTTATGTTTCATTTTTCTGCCCTAAAGATAATTGTATAACTGGAATTCATGTTGCCTGTCACCACAGATGCAGTTAGCACAGCTAGGAATTGAAGAGGCCAGTCGTATCACTGTTTTATAGTTGAACTGACTGAGCCTTAGAGACTGAGCATAATAGCTAAAAAAAATATTCCTATGCTTGCGTGGCCTAATGTTGCACAACAAAGTACTTGTCAGACCATGGTGTCACCTGAGCTGAATGCTTACCACCTCAGAATTCTGAGCCCTTCCTCAAGCAACCTCTAGGAAGAAGGCTAAGGAATCTGTACTGCTAATATGTACTTTAAATAATTGTGAAGATGAGACAGGCCTGGCAGGTATTGCTGTAAGTGCCACAGCCTGACTTCAGATCTGTGCTCTTGGTCCTTGCACAGCCCTGCCTATCTGTGGCAGAAGTGGGCGTTTTGACCTGGCTTGTGTCATCTGTCATATCAGCTCTCATCTTTGTGGTTTATGGAAAGATAACCTTTTCATTACATTCATTTATGTATGTGTGTGAGTGTGGGTGTAGAGGTCAGAGGATAACTTGAGGGAGTTGGTCTCTTCTTCCACCATGGGCCCTGGGATAAACTCAGGATGTGAGCTTGGTAGCAAGCACCTTTACCTGCCAAGCCATCTCATCGGCCCTGAATGATACGTTTTTGTCAGAGAGCAGAGGATTGTACAAATGGCCCAGACTCTTATAACCATTGATTTATTGGTGGTTGGAGAAAGGAGAAAGAAACTGGCATTTATTAAGTGCTTACCAGCAGTTCTCAACACTATTATGATTTTATAGGGAGAACATGGGGCCTTGGCTTTGTTTCTCCAAGGCCACAGAACTGATAAGTGACCACACCAAAGTTCAGAATTGTCCAGCAGGGACTGCTTACTGTGGAACCAGGTTGTTGCTGTATTAGCTCATTTAATCAGCTGATTAAAATTTTCTCATTGTTGCCACTTTCAGGCCTGAAACTGGAGCATATGGAGACCTAAATTGCCCATTCTGTCCAGGTAGTAGATGGTTAGACCCAGGCTGTGAACCCAGTGTTCTGGCTCTGGAATCTCACCACTGCTCAATATTGGTGTGACATACTTAAGCCCCTGACTCCTTTTCTTTTTACTTCTGTAGTAATCAGCACAAGAAACTTAACTTTTGAAACTCTAAGAAATGTCTGCTTGCTTGCATGAAGTGATTCACACCTGGCCATTGCTCTTGCCTGATTGGAAGTGACCACTGTCACTCACTTCTGTTTCAGCTCCCTCCAACATGCAAGGTAGCTCCTCGGGAAGAGCGGGCGTCATGACAGATGTCCACCGGCGGTTCCTCCAGCTGCTGATGACACATGGTGTGCTGGAGGAGTGGGAGGTCAGGCGCTTGCAGAACCACTGCTACAAGGTCCACGACTGTAAGTGTCCTGTCTGTCCCTGCAGCCTCTGGTGCCATGCTGATCAGGGACTGATGGCACTGGATATCCTGACCCAACATTCAGGTCTCTTTACAAGCTCAGGCCAGCCTGTCTTTCTAATCTCATCTTCCACCACCACCCTGAAGTAAGTCTAACATTTAGTCTTAAAAGTCAGAAGCTGTGAAGTCGTGGCTCACAGTGAGACTTCAGCCTCGGTTTCCATGACTTCAAGGTGGGGACAATGGTTGTAACATACAGGGTATAGGAGTTAAGAGGAGTATAGAACGCCTGGCACAGGAAGAGGAAGATGGCAATTTAGCACATGGGCAGGGCATGGCCTTAGACAGCCAGTCCTGGAGTGACTGCCAGCCCTGCCCCATTTGGAGCCTCTTCTCAGCTGGTCACTGGAGGTATAAATAAGACAGTACTTGGAGACAGGCTCGGTGCACACCGAGTCCTCAGTCATGTGGGGCAATAGAGCAGTCAGGTCAATACATGATTACTAGAGTCAGTTAGCAGGCCATGTTGAGTGTCCATGTGGGCAGAGTTTGTTTACTGAAAAGGAAAGTTGATGTCACTGTGTGATGTCATTGTGCTAAGGCTGTGAATCTGTCTGCAAGTGGACTGGAATCCTTGTTTGTGCTTGGAACGTGCTGGCTTTCTTATGGTAGGGCATAGGAGAGTGGTCAGCAGGACTCAAAGAGTACCTCATCTTTATCTTGTGTTCCTTTATGATAAAGAAATCTCAAAGCAAGTATTAACATACTCTTGGTGGTTATCACTTCTGATTCCTGGTAATCAATGTGCTTGGTTTTGTTCTGCATTTTTGTTTCCCTCTCTGTATTTTTAATTTTAATTTTCAAGAGGAAAATGGGGGAGAAAAGACAGAAGTGAGCCAAGGCAGGAGTGAGGGGTGGGGTATGGGAATTCAGGGAACACAAAGTGTGTGGACACATGGATGGGCAAAAAAGTGTGACTTGGCTCTCTGCCTGTCTGCCATGTGGTAGGGATGAGGTGGAGAGACAAAGGAAGTGGGATGGAGGGGGAGGTTGGGCATAGAAACAAGTTTTCCTTTGAGGTGTGCGGAAAAAGAAAGAAAAGGCAACAGAACCTATTCTCCAGAGCTGTGAGCCACTGAGGCACTCTGGAAAGTCCCTGGAGTAGGGTGGTGCACAGGAACAAGCCATAGACTTGGAGAGTCTCATCAGGGAGACCTGCTGAACATTCCCCTGCTGTGGACTCAGGCTTACCCACCTGCCTAGACAGGAAAACGGGCTATTGGTGTGGAGGTTAATAGATCATGAAGGGCCCTGGGCACTTTACTTGACCCTGTGAAGTGCAGACCTCTGGGAGAATGTGAAGCCAGAAAGTAATATGACTAGTGCGTGTCTGAGCACTGTCCTCTAGGAAGTCTGCTGCTGGTGCCTGAGCAGCAGTGGCGCTTTGTTGAGAGCTGTTTTGGCTGAGAGGAGCATTACACCTATCTTCGCTGCTTCTCTTGCTCTCTGAAGCCACCCGGGTCTTCACACCTCTGCCAAAGATCATCTCTTTCCTGTTCTCTTTGTGTGTGTGTGTGTGTGTGTGTGTTTTAGAATGAGAGAGGGGATATGCAGGTGCACGTGCAGTGGCACATGTGTGGAGGTCAGAGGCCAGTCTTAGTGTTCATCCTACCCTTGCACCTTGTTTGAGACAGGGTTTCTCGTTCAAGCGTTCAGGGATTCTCCTGTCTCTGCTCCCATCTCCTCATAGGAATATTGAGATTATGAAATCTGTATCACACCTGTCTTTACTTGGCTTCTGGGGCTTTGAACTTAAGTCCTCACACTTGCACAACAAGTGCTTTACCCATTGAACCATCTCCCAGCACAGATCATCTCTTATTTCAAGACAGCTTCTTGCTTCTTCCTTTTGGTTTTTTCTTTACAGGGAAGTGTTGTGCTCTGTTGGAGCCATATGAGCCTTATGAAAGTGTTCTTGCCTTTATTGGCCCTTTCAGTTACATGACCTAATCCAGGAAAATCCTGTAGAATGTGTCTTGGAATTGATCTGCTGGGGAATGTTCCCAGATGCCCAGTGCATGTCTGAAATAATGGCCTGTACCCAACCCTGAGTCTATTGTGCATGATGTCCAGACATGCCCATAGTCAAGTTTAATGTATAAATCAGACCCAGCAATGTCTAAATAGAACTGTTAAACAGCATGCTGGGGTAAAAGTGAAGTGTATGTGTACTGTTGTCATGATTCATGCTGTCCTGAATGACCTGCTTAACCGACCTTGGGTAACTAAGCAGCGGAAAGTGGTACCTTGGATAAGAGGAGGCTGTTGGGATGTTCACACTTTATAAGTAGGTAGGGTTATGACTGAAGTAAATAGGATATAACCACAGTCTGTTTTTTTCCCTATCCATCCTTAAAAAAAAAAAAAAGATTGGTTTCCAAGAATTCTTGTTATTAGAGAGATTTTAAAACAAGTAATGATAGAAATAATCTACAGTTAAGTAAATAGTTAAAGACCCTGTATTATCTCTCTCTTATATTTTGAAGCAATGCCCAGGAAAGTACCAAATTAGGAAAATATTTTAAGACAAAGGAGTGATGGGGACTGTGGGTGCTCTCATCCCACCCCAGCCTTGCCTAGCCATCAAGGCACTGCTTATCCTGGGCTTCAGTTCTGGCTGTCCCCTTACCGCTCTCAGGGAAAGCATGTTCCCCAGCTCTCCTGGCTAGTGAAGAGTTCCTGATGCAAAGCCTTGGGCCTGGCACCTCAGAAAAGTTCCAGGGACCTATGTTCTTAGAGAACCTTAGATTCTACCCAGGGCTCATGTCCATGCATGTGTCCATTCCCCCAGCCAAGCTTCCCAAGAATCTCATGTGAGCTGGGCTCTGTGCTAGGGACTGGAGACCCTGGCTCTCCTCACAGGAGTCCTCACAGGAGTCTGGTGATTTCGTTAGAAGCCCTTTGATGAAACAGGCACAGGAAGTCTAGGGATCAGTGCTTAGGAATCAGGTGGGAGGATTGTCACTTTGGGCCCACCAATACGCTTTCCTGCACCAAATAGTCCAGAAGTGAACAAAATGTCAGTAAAGGGCAGTGATCTCCTGAGAGACTGGCAATGAGGTTCCCTGCCCCACATATTTCCAGTGCCAATGCTTCCATTCTCCAGAGAGTAATTGGTTGTACATTTTGAGTTTTGACACTGTCTCCATGGCATTAGCATCAGATCCCACAAGTTACAGGGCTCAGTACCATACTCTGTCCTAATTTCAGGTGCTAGTTGCAAGTCCCAGACCACCTACACTTCTTACTGTAAATCAAGGGCTTCTGTGACATTCCCTCCCCTCATGTTTGGTAATTTGCTAAAATAAAAGTACTTTAAGTACATTTTCTGGTTGTCCAGCCTTTTGACATTGTGATATGTCATCTCCAAATGTGTTGGGCTGTATCTGTAGCTGTCCTGAGATACATGCTGCATGAAGGCTGTAGGTTGAACATGTAGAGGAAATACATAGGGTGTTTGGGAGGTGGCGTGGTGTGGAGCTTCTACACCATCTAAGTGCATTACTTTCCCAGAACCTCTATGTATTCAGGAGCCTGAAGTTCCCTAGTCCTGTCCTTGAGTGGTGTTATGAGAGTTCCATTATGTGGGCCTGAGTGATTAGACCATGGCCAACTGTGATTAACTTAGTCTTGGTCCTTCCTCCCCCTTTAGTTTGGGGGATTCTGATCCCAGCATCATCTTTCTGGTGACTAGCCCCTGCCGGAAAGCTACCTTCAAGTAGCCTGAGTGCCTTCAGCTACTCCTGCCTGGAGTTTCCTCTTTAGAACAGAAGTTCCCCTTCACCCTTAACACCCTGGAAATGGCAGGGATGGGACAGAAACTGGATATCTTGTATGGTGGGCAGCAATGGAGTAAACATGGAGCTGCCTTAGCAAACAGCCGTGCCAGGGTCCTTAGGTTGTGATACAGGGACCAGGCAGTCTGTCTGAAAAGACTGCCTTATCCTATATCATGAATTGCTAATTCACAGTGTTCTTATTTAAAAAAAAATATTTTAGTTGAATTTTGGGGTTTCATACAAAGTATTTTGATCATATTCAAATCCCCTCCTGTATCTGTACCCCCTTACTACCTCCTGCCTGATTTCATGTACTCTATTATATATATTTTAAGGCCTATTGAGTCTAATTTGTGTCCCCAAATGCCCATCAATGTGAGTCTAACCACTGGAGTATGGTTAACTTACCCAGTGTCACACCCTTAAAGAAAACTGACTCTCCCTTTCCTAGCAGCTTTTAGTTGCCAATAGTTCCTCAGCTCAGGTTAGGGCTTTTTCCCTACTTCTGTGCTGGAATTTTGTCTGACTTGAACTTACGTAGGTTTGTGCAAACTGTCACAATTTCTGTGGGTTCATATGAGTAACTACCCAGTTGTCTGGAAAACACTTCTTATGGTCATCAACCACTTCTGACTCTTAGAATCTTTTTACTCCCTCTTCCCCAATGATTGGAAGGCAGGGGTTTGACATAAGTGTCCTATTCAGGGATAAGTGCTCTGAAGTCTCTTATTCTCTTCTGTTGACCAGTTGTGGGTCTCTGTGTTAATCACTATCTGTTATATGAGGGAACTTCTCTGGTGAGAGTTGAGAGATGCAGTAATTTAAGGGTATTATAATGAATCATTAGGAGTTAGTTTAATACTATTTCCATTTAGCAGAATAATGGTAGTAGGCTCTCCCCTTTGGCTAGTGACCTGTCTGGCCACAGGTTCCTAGACCTGATATCAGTGCCACGTATGGGCTCTATCTTGTGAAGTGGACCTTAAATCTAATCAGAAAGTGGTTGGTTATACATATAACATTTGTGCCACTATTGCATCAGTGGCCTATCTTGCCAGGCCTGTTGTCATAACTCACAGGATTCACAGCTGGGCAAGATTGATGATTACTTTTCAAGTAGCATGGGTAGCACCTTCCAGCACTATGAAGTAGGCAGTAGAGATCGGTGTAGCAGCTGTGATCTCAGCACACTGCCAGAGTGCTGGGTTCTGGTCTCCCTCTGGCATAGGGGCTGTAAACGCAGGGGACTGCCTGAGAGCGCCTGGATCCTGCTTCCATGTGGTGGGGTCCAAACCTTAGAAGGAAGCCTGAGTATACCTAACTGGAACCTGACTTGGGCTTCTGTGGGTACTCCTGAATAGCTGATATGAAGCCATTAGTTCCCACCAAGATAAAACTCGAAAGAACCTGAAACCTCTACCAACCAGCTTTACATAACCAATAAGGAAAGGATCTAGGCACCCTGATAATAAAAACAGAAGTATACTTCAACTTAATTCTCATATCAGAATCATGAACAACAAAAGAAATTCACATGCCAAAATCACAACGAAAGAATAATAAAATGGAAAGCCAAAACACTTATGTCCCCACCAAACTCTACCAGTTCTGTAGAAGATTTCTACAAAGAGAACCCCCTAGAGATAACCAAGGACACTGAATTTAAAAGAACAGTAAGAAACATGATCAAGGAATTCAGTGAATTTAAAGAACATATGACAAAGAACTAAAACAAATCAAAGAACTAAAAGAAGATAGGAATAAACTTTTGAATGAATTCACAAAAGAGATGGAAACATTCAAGAAAACTCAGGCAGAAATGAAGAAGGAAGTACAAAACTCAATAAGCCAACTTGAAACAACAGGGGAAAGCCTCACTGCTAGAATGAATTAAATGGAAAATAGACTATCAGCACTGGAGGATAAAGGTGAAGAACTGGACCACTCAAGCAAAGATTATGGAAACTAAAAAAAACCACAGGAATGGAATATGCAAGAGATGTGGGAAACGATGAAAAGACCAAATCTGAGGATCATAGGAGTAGAGGAAGGAGAAGAATTTCAGGTTAATGGTGTTGACCAGATCTCAAACAGGATTGTAGAAGACAATTTACTGAATTTAAGGAAGGACATCCCCATACAAATACAGGAAGCCCATAGAACACAAATAGACCGGAGAAAAGAAACTCCCCATGACATATTATAGTAAAAACACTAAATGTACAGAATAAAGAGAGAAAACTGAAAGTAGCAAAAGAAAAACGACAAGTCACATACAAAGGAAAGCCCATAAGAATTACAGCTGACTTATCAATGCAAACTATGAAAGCCAGAAGAGCCTGGACCAAGGTATTTCCAGTTCTACATGACAATAGATGCCAGCCTAGAATACCCAGAAAAAATGTCTATTATAGTGGGGGGGGGAGAAAAATATTCTGTGACACGAATAGCCTGAAAGAATACAAGTCCAGGCTGGAGAGATAGCTCAGCGGTTAAGAACACTGACTTTTCTTGCAGAAGACCTGGGTTCGAATCCCGGCACCCACATGGCAGCTAACTGTCCATAACTCTAGTTCCAGGGGATCCGACAGTCTCTTCTGTCCTCTGCGGGCATTGCACAACATGGGTGCACTTACCTACATGCAGGCAATACACTCATACACATAAAATAAAAATAATAAAATATTTTTTAAAAAGAATACATGTCCACAAAACCAGCCCTTCAAAGAATACTTGAAGTAATACAGAAAGCGGAGAGAGAAACAACTATAACCTGGGGCAACAAAAGAAAATAAATAAAGGTATAATTGAGGAAACACAAAATTAGGCAGAGAACACAAACAGCAATCAAAATGACAGCAACCAATGCACATCTTTCAATAATACCTTAAATATCCCTAGCCAAAACATACAGATTAAGTGAATGGATTAAGAAACACAATCCATCTCTGCTGTCTGCAAGAAACCAATCTCACTTTCAAGGACAGGCACTAAGGTGAAAGGATGGAAAAGAATATTTCAAGCAAATGACACTAAGAAACAAGCAGGGGTTGCAGTTCTAATATCTTACAAAATAGACTTCAAACTAAAACTAATCAGAAGAGATAAGGAGGGTCACTTCATTCTGATCAAAGGGACAGTTAATCAAGAAGATATTACAATCCTTAACATATATGCACCAAACTCTGGTGCACCCAAATTCATTCAAACAACACTACAGGACTTTAAGACACAGATTAACCCCAACTCAGTAATAGTAGGAAACTTCAATACCCGACTGTCTCCATTAGACAGGTCAACGGGACAAAGAATAAACACATATCTGAATTAAATGATACCATATATCATGAACCTAACAAACATCTTTCGAACGTTCCACCCAAGCACCAAAGAATATACCTTCTACTCAGCACCCCATGGAACTTTTTAAAAAAATTGACGACATACTGGGCCACAAAACAAACCTCAACAAATACAAAAAAATTGAAATAATTCCATGCATTCTATTGGACCACAATGCAATAAAGCTCAGAGTCAACACTGGACAAAGCTCTAGTCACTACAAGAACTTATGGTGATTAAACAACACACTCCTAAACAATGAGTGGGTCAAAGGAGAAATTAAGAAATAAAAGAATTCCTGGAATTCAATGAAAAG
>NW_008329714.1:994935-997665 GCF_000622305.1 Nannospalax galili
AAAGAAGCAAAAATATTCCCCGGACTAAATGAAAATGCTAATACAACACAACGAAACCACCGGGGCACTTTAAAAGCAGTCCTAAAAGGGAATTTTATAGCTCTAACTGCCTACATTAAAAAATTAGAAAGAGCTCAAATAAATGACCTAACATTGCAAATCAGGATGCTGGAAAGGCAAGAACAAATGAAGTGCAAACCCAGCAGAAGAGAAGAAATAACAAAAATCAGAGCAGAAATTAACTAAATAGAAACAAAGAAAACAATACAAAGAATCAATGAATCTAAGAGCTGGTTCTTTGAAAAGCTAAACAAGATAGACCCTTAGCCTGTTAACCGAAAGAAAAAGAAAGAAAGAAAGAAAGAAAGAAAGAAAGAAAGAAAGAAGTTAACCAAAAGAAGGAAAGAGCAAATCCAAATAAACAAAATCAGAGATGAAAGGGGAAACATCACAACAGACACCCTAAAGAGCCAGACCATTATAAGGGAATATTTTAAACACCCACACACTACTAAATTTGAAAATCTAAAAGGAATGGATGGATATCTAAAAGCATGGGAGCTACCAAAGTTAACCCAAGAAGAGATCAACAGTTTAAACAGATCTGTAACATATAAGGAAATCAAAGCAGAAAGACTCCTAACTAAAAAAAACCCAGGCCCAGATGGATCTACAGCAGAATTCTACCAGACATTTAAAGAAGACCTCCAACCAACACTACTTAAATTATTCAAAATGTTAGAAACAGAGGGAGAGCTCCCAAATTCCTTCTATGAACCCAGCATCACTCTAATACCCAAACCAGGTAAAGACACAACCAAAAAAGAAAACTATAGAACCATATCCTTAATGAACATAGATGCACAAATTCTCAACAAAATACTTGCAAATTGCATACAGACACACATCAAAAAAATTATCCACCATGATCAAGTAGGCTTATCTGAGACATGCAAGGATGGTTCAATATACATAATGCAAGTCAATAAGTGTCATTAATCTTATAAATGGACTCAGAGACAAAAACCACATTGTCATCTCAATAGATGCAGAAAAAGCTTTTGACAAAATTCAGCATGCATTTATGTTCAAAGTCCTAGAAGGAATTGGACTGGAGGGAACATAATTAAAGCTATGTACAACAAATCCACAGCCAACGTCATTCTAAATGGAGAAAACACTGGAAGCATTCCCATTAAAATCAGGAACCAGACAAGGATGACCACTATCTCTACTCCTTTTCAACATAGTGCTTGAAATGCTAGAGCAATAAGACAGGAGAAGGAAATTGAAGGAGTACTAATTGGAAAAGAGGTCAAACGATCACTTTTTACAGATGATATGATACTATACCTAAGAGATCCCAAAAGTTCCACCAGAAAACTAGAACTGATCAACACTTTCAGGATAGTGGCAGGTTATAAAATCAATCTACAAAAATCAGTGTCATTTCCTTATACCAGTAACAAGCAATTGGAGAAAGAATACAGGGAAATGCTCCCATTTACAATTGCTGCAAAAAAATAAAATATCTTGGAATAACTCTGACCAAAGACACCAAAGAGCTCTACAATGAAAATTTTAAATCATTAAAGAAAGAGATTGAGAAAGACACCAGGAGATGGAAGGACCTCCCATGCTCATGGATTGGAAGAATTAATATTGTGAAAATGACCATCCTGCCAAAAACCATTTAGTGATTCAGTGCAATGCCAATTCAATGCAATCCCAATCAAAATCCCCATGACATACTTCACAGAATTAGAAAAAGCCATCCTTAAATTCGTATGGAAGACAAAAAACCCCAAATAGCCAAAGCAACCCTGAACACAAAGAGCAATGCTGGTTGGATTATTATACCAGGTCTCAAAGTACACTACAGAGCTATAGTCATAAAAACAGCTTGGTAATGGTACAAAAATAGACACTTAGATCAGTGGAACATCATTGAAGATCCAAATCCGAGTACACTCAGTTTCAGCCACCTAATATTTGACAAAGTTTCAAGAACACACAGAGGAGGAAAGACAGCATCTGCAACAAATGTTGCTGGCAAAAGTGGATCTCCACCTGTAGAAGAATGAAACTAGATCCTTATCTTTCACCTTGCACAAAAGTCGACTCCAAACGGATCAAAGACCTCAGTGTGAAACAGGAAACCCTGAAACTATTAGAAGAAAATATTGGCAGTAACTTACAAGATATATGTGTAGGAAAGGATTTTCTGAATTGGACAGAAGTTGTTCAGGAATTTTGGTTAGCAATCAACAAGTGGGACCTCCTTAAACTAAAAAGCTTCTGTACAGCAAAAGAAACAATCAAGAAAGTGAAGAGAAAACCAGCACAATGGGGAAAAAAATCTTCACCAGTGACACATCTGACAGAGGTTTAACATCCAGAATATATAAAGAACCCAAAAAACAAAGACTTGAGAAACCAAATGACCCAATGAAAAGATGGGCTAAAGATCTAAACGAGCGTTCTCAAAGGAAAAAATAAAGATGGCTAAGAAACCTCTCAAAAAGTGTTCAACATCATTAGTAATTAGGGAAATGCAAATTAAAACCACCCTAAGGTATCACCTTACCCCAATCAGACTGGCTAGGTCCAAGAGAACAAATGATATCAAATGCTGGTGAGGATGTGGAGAAAGGGCAATGCTCATTCAGTGCTGGTGGGATTGAAACCCCTATGGAAAACAGTGTAGACAACTCTTAAAAAACTAAAAAT
>NW_008329714.1:997737-998495 GCF_000622305.1 Nannospalax galili
ACCCAAAGAACTCGTCCTATTGCAGAGACACTTGTACATCCATGTTTGTTGCTGCTCTTTTCACAATACCTAAGAGATGGAAGCAACCTAGGTGTCCCTCAATTGATGGAGTTCTATTCAGCAGTAAAGAAAGATGAAATAATGAAATTTGCAGGTAAATGGATGGATCTAGAAACTGTTATAGTAAGTGAAGTAACACAGACTCAGAAAAACAAACAAAGTTTGTTCTCATATGTGGATCCTGGCACCAAATCCTTTTAAATTCCATGTCCTTTTAATAAGATGATGCTGTACAGCAGTCTCTTATGCATGAAATAACTACCATCATCACGACTTCAGTTGTGCCTGATCGCTAAACATCGTCACAATTGGGCTTGTTGATGGTTGCACTAATTCATTAAAGGAGGGTTCATTGGACCCTCACTGGAGTATCCAGCTACTCTTCCCAGCCAACTGTATGTAATTTGGCCCTAATCACACATGGTCTTCTGGATTTGGGGAGGGCTAAAGTATACAATCTGGGGAAGGCTAGGAAGAGATGGCATGACCCATGGTGGGTAAAGGCTTTCTAGTGTGCATACCCTCAGGTCATACATATACCTCAGAACCCCCTCAGTTATCTTGGTAAGTAAGCTCAGTAAATTCATTGGTTCCCCAGTAAAACTTTAATTAAACATTGGCTTGACACTAGAACCTTAAAAGGGAATAAGCATTGCTTAGCATCCCCAGGAAAAGAACTCTCGCAACAGACAGAAAAT
>NW_008329714.1:998535-1039600 GCF_000622305.1 Nannospalax galili
GAAGATATAAAAGATGTTAAAAGAATATGGGAATGGAGATATTTTCCAAAATAGAAAAAATGAGAAAGTCTAAGCAAGTGATGAGGATCTGTGTAGGTTTGCTATGATATATAAAGGATAAGACAAAAATAATATACACATAATCTTAAATTTTCTAAGGTCATAGTTGAGTCAATTAGTTTAAGAAACTAGTCAAGGTTTATCTGAGAATATTTGGTTTTTTACCCAAGCTTTATCTACATAGCACATGGAAATTAAAAGTACCAGACTGGTGGAACTAACCTTATTGGATGTTTAACAGCCATACTTTAAGTCCTATACTAATTTGGTCAGAAGGATTAAAGGACAGGTTTTGCCCCTTGCCCTCCCAGGTTTACTAAGTTCCAGGGACCTATGCAACATTTCTCAGTATGTCCTGTAACTGTGGTGAGTCACCTGTCCTCTTGTTCAGGGAGGCCATGGAGACCCCATGAGGTGGACTTGGACCAGTGTCCAGTCTACAAAGAGGAGGGTCAACTCAGAGGAAACATCTCATCCATGCTTCCAAGTGAATCCAGACATGGTTGAGCAGGACCTTTGACTTATCTTCAACATAGATGGAACTGGTAAAAGAAAGGAGCCAGGAGCTCCTCCCAAGCCCTTGTGACTCCTGAGGAACAGATCTTCAAAGGACCTTAAGTGTAAAAATAAATTGACTTATTTGGGCCAACTGTATGGTCTTAAACACCCAAAAGGAAAGTATAACCAAAGAGTAAAGTCATCAGTATATTTCTTTAAGAGTTCAAGGGATTCAAATCTTGGTCTGCAATACTGCAGTGCCTACCTGTAACTAAGGGAGACACCCTGTTATTGTTCTAAAATGATAGCTAAATTTGTTTTCTCCCCCTATCTAGAAGCCTTTGAGAGGGAACGACACTGATTCTAACCACTCTAACAGCTATCAAAATACCTGAAAGCAAATCCAGCCTTCACAGACAAAGAAATGAGGTGGAACCCAATAGATGGCTGCTTTTGGAAGCCCATCAAGAAATTCCAATGGACTCTCATATGAACATTTGAAAATTGCCCTGTTTTGACTTTTTTCTAGTTCCCTGTCTAGAACTTGTAATGCTAATTTCTCTTGCTTTACTTCTCCTTCACATCTCCTATTCATGATTCAAGCACTTTCTTTTCCCCCTAGAGATAAGAGTTATGCAATTTGGGAGTCTTTTAGATAGACCCACTGAAGGGGTACCCCAGTTGCCACACCCTGCATCCCTGTTCATCATGGAAGAAGCCAGAGCAGTCTGCATCCTGATTCCCTATCTGCAATTTGGTAACCTTGTTGCAGGTTCTCTTGCAGATCCAGCCCATGAGGGACTGCAGGGAATGAGGGTTCTGTCCGAGGTGGGGGTGAACGGCGCAGAGTCAACACACAGACACCAAGAATTGGGTGGAAGCAGGTGCTGCAGACTCGTTTATTGCTGGGAAGGGCAGGCCTTATGTATTGCTCCCTCTGTCCCCAGTGTCCCATAATCTGGTGTGTTGCTCCCTGACAGATCCTCTCATCCAGGCCACTTGTGTTATCAGTCTCTAGGTCCAGGGTCAGATTGTAGGTTGGCTCTTTTGCGGAAGCTGTGCTCTCTAGTGTGGTCTGTGCTTAGGCCTGGCACTTCACCTTCTACATATCCATCCCTTTTTATTATAGAAAGGTCAGTAGGAGCCGAGGTTCTTTGCCTTGACATAGTTGACCCCCACCTCAGAGGGCACCCAGCTTCATGGACTGTGCCTGTCTTAGGTCATCCTGACCATCAGGAGCTTACCTGTCATTGACTGCCAGCCCTCGAACTGTGTGACCTATGGCATGACCATGTCAGGTAGGAGGAGGGCAAGTTACACAACTGCTTCTCGGATATCAGCAAGCCAGACCTGCTGGACCTCGGTGGCGGGGCGGTGTGTCGAAGTCTGGATCCTTGAGCATTTTGAGAACCTGATACATCGAGTAATTTACTTGGTTCTGTCTGCGGAAGCATAGAACAAGGCATTTAGTGAGCAAGAACAGAATTAAGACTATGACACCCAAGAGTAAATAAGTAATGATCCATGAAGGGTCAAACAAAGCTTTTAAGTTCGACCAAAGTTTGTGGAGGAACCCAGAGTTTATATCTAATGTCTGAGCCCGTGTATAATTTAGGGAGATGATCTGGTCAGTGAGCAAGGTGGAGTAGTTGAAAAACTTTTGGTTCCAGTGGCCATGGATGTACTGTGAGAGTTTCATCCTGGCTCTAGTGAGGTTATCTACTTTGTAAGGTGTGAGACACAGGGCTTTGAACCATGGGTCATAGGCCATTAGCATCATTTGTTTGATGATTGTCATCTCCTCCCCGAGGAGGTCTACCTGTTGTTGGATGACAGAAATGTCCTGGAAGAGGTATTGATTAGTAAGAGATTGAGTGTGTAAGGCCGCAGAGGATTTGGATACGAACTCATTGACTGTTTCTACAGTAGTGGAAGATTGAGTGATAGCAGCAGTGGCGGCAGCCCCTAAGGAGAGGATAATGACGGTGACAATTGTCATGGTAATACCAAAATCTCTATTGATCTGGGGGAAGGGTTGGAGAGCTGTCTGTTCCACGAGGGTGATAACATGGAAATGAGAAGCATTGGGAACGGGAACCCAGATTGCTGCGGGTTCATGCACAAAGAGAACAAGAGAGGCAGCCAGCATGCTGAGAGGGTGCAGTTAGCGAGGGAGAAGTTAAGGGTACCCCCCGGGTCATCCAAGAAATTAGCAAGGAGCAGAGCAAACGGTGGTCCAATGCGAACAGGCGAGAAGATTGAATGGGAGATGTTAGCAGAGACTTCATTAGGTGTCCAATCTGGGTTCTTGAAACCCGTGTCATCCCTGTATATGTACCATTAAAGATGGGTCCTCCTAATACAAAGAAAAGAGGATGCAAATCCAGGCAGGCCACTGGCCTGCAGAGCTCCCAGGACCCCCTGACAGTGTCTTTACACCTGTGGTCAGGGTAGACATAGGAGTAAGGTTTTGCAGAGACAAGGTGTCTCCAGGCTTCCAGGGAGGAAGCCTGCAGGTGTACCTCCAGGAGTGAGTGGGAGGCAGTGTTCCCATGGAACAGGAAAGCGCAATATGGTGAGAAGTTATGGGTGGCAGGGCACCAGGTCCATGGAGGATGCTTGACCCTTGTGGAGGGGAGGGGTGGTGATCTCAGTGTCCCCACTGCTCAGTGTATTCACTGTATTGTGTTTTACTAAGGGAGACCAGATTTTGAGGCCCCGTAAGGAGCCCTGGCTCAGGTTTCCATGAAAGTCATCTGTTGTGATGTTAAAGAGGGAGTGACAGTGAGGGACGGACATTAGGGGAGGGGGGGTTAAGGACTGGGCTGAAGCAGAGCAGTCCTGCAAGGGACCATGTGCCGTTTATGGGAACAGACACATGAACCAATTCCATGGTCGGGAGACCAAGGGATTCATTAGTAGTAAAGAGAACTGGGAAAGCAGGTGATCTACAGGAAGGATCAGAGGTGGTAAGGGGATCAGTGCCCAGAGATCTGAAGTCTGGGGAGAAGCACCGCCAAAGTCAAAATGGTGCCAAGGACAATGAAGCTGGAAAAGAGTGTCATGGTTTATCCAACTCACAGTCAGGCCCGGTCTCCAGATGGGTTTCCGTAGCTGGCCGGATGTCTCTAGATGGAATCCAGATTGGAGGCCATAGCGTCCTGTGGAAAAATACAAGCGCATCCTCGTCCTCATGTCAGGACGGGTGCTGGTTTCTGTCATAGGGATGAAATAGAATCCCTCCATCTAACTAGTGGCAGAGGCATAGCCCAAGGCACGGAGGACCAATGTTTGTATGCTGGACTGAGGCCCCGGTTGTCAAACATGAGGAAATTAAGGCGGAACAAAGCCTCAGTAAGAGCCAGGTGAGGGTCACGTTTGGCCTTAGCCAAGGGGCTTTTAGCCAGGAGGGACTTAAGTATCCTGTTGGTCCTTTCGATAATGGCTTGTCCTTGCAGGTTATAGGGAATACCAAAGGTATGTTAGGTTACCCAGGAGGAAACAAATTTATTGAATTCTTGAGAGGAATAAGCAGGCCCATTATCAGTCTTAAGCACCCAGGGTACGCCCATGATTAACATGATGGACTTTATAGCTTTAATGGCATGTATAGCCTTTTCCCCTGAAAGAGCTGAAGCATAAGTAAGGGAGCAGCGGAGCAGCATGTATCAACTATAACGTGAACGAATCTCAATTTTCCAAAAGGGGGGTAGTGGGTTACATCCATCTGCCAAATGGCATTGGGTATCAAACCATGGGGGTTCACTCCTCCCCTGTTAAGGGCCCTGAGAGGCATGAGCGGGGCACAGGTAGCACATGAGCAGACAAGGTGCTTGCATTGGGACATGGGGATTTCTGGGAGGAGTTTATGAATACTCTGAGTGGACAGGTGGAATTGTTGATGTATAGCTCTTGCTTGTTCTAACAGGTTAGACTGGACTGTCATGATCATGGCATCTGTGGTGGCATTCCCCCCTGCTAGGATTCCGGGAAGGGTGGAATTTGAGCGGATATATGATATGTACCTTGGGTGACTTCTATTTTCTAGGCATTCCTGTAGCTTGACCATAGTGAGGTGGAGTGGGGTGGAGTTTTTAACATGAGAAAAGGCGATGACCTTAGCTACCTGAACAGCATAGGCACTATCAGAAGAGATTTAGGGGTTTGTCCTGGCACTCTGCTAAAGCTTTAAGTATAGGAAGAAGTTCTTCCAACTGGACAGAGCCAGGATTAGGGATGATGTGGCTGATGTCCTTTTTTCCAGGATGATGTATCAGGACCCCAAAGTTCTTATTAGCATCTGAAAAGGCAATGGTCACTTGGGGAATTAGGGAAGAAGAAGGGGTTCTGTACTGCTTAACCTCAAATGGCAATGTGAGAAGGGCCTGAATTCTTTTGTCTTGGGGCAGGTGATTGTCGGTGCCTGAGAAGCCTGACATCATAGTCTGAAAACTTATGGAATCGGCCCAGAGGGCCTGTAGGTTACAGAGGGGAAAAGGGAGCACAATAGTGTTGGGTTCTTTATTGAAGGTTGTTCGAGCTTGAGTGTGTAGTTTGACTGTCAGGTTAAAGGCCAGATCAAACTTGGAGGAAACCTGCTGGAGCTCCGAGTATGAGAGATGGACCCAGATAAGTGGCCCAGTCTGCGAAAGGGCAGCAAGGAAGCCAGAAGAAGTCAATAGCACTAAAGCCTGTAGGGATTGTAAGGGCTCATATCTGTGGAGGGTTTTTGATGAGAGTTACCCAATGATCTTTTGCAATAAGGCAATGGCCAGGGGAGTTAAGTTAATCTTTGTGGAAGGGCAGGTGGGGCCCTCCAAGAGAGAAAACAGTGCCCTCAATTCCTCCGAGGGAATGGGCAAGAATGGTTTAAGCCAATTTATGGTGCCACAGAGTTGTTGATAATTGGCTAGTGTATAGACCAGCTTTGAATTAAAGGCAGGGGCCATAGGTCATATGCTGGCTGAAATGGTATGCCCCAAAAAGGCATAAGGAGGCACCTCCTGTAACTCATCTAGGGTGATAGACAAGGCAAGGGATGATAGGTGGGAGAGTAAGTCTCTGGTTACCTTGTGGAGAAATTGTGGGTTAGGGTGGGACAACAGAATGTCATCCATATAGTGAATAAGTTGTACACTATGACGTATGGCTAAAGTGGCTTGTGAGACAAAAAGCTGACAGATAGTAGGACTATTTTTCATTCCCTGGGGAAGGACTTTCCATTGATATCTGAGGGCTGGCTTGTGGAAGTTAGGTTCCCAAACCGTAAAGGCAAAATGATCATGTTCTTGGGGGGGGGGGCAGCGGGATTGAGAAGAAGCAATCTTTAATATCAAGTGTTATGATATAATAAGAAGGAGGAATAGCACCAGGGTGGGGCAAGCCAGCCTGTGTTGAGCCCATCTTTTTCATTTGGTCATTAATGGTGCATAAGGCCTGAAGCAGTCTAAAATGGCCATTTTTCTTTTTAATAACGAATACTGGGGTATTATATTTACTAGTGGATGGTTCCAAATGTCCAAGGTCCAGCTGTTCCTGGACCAAATTTTTGAGGATAATTTAGGTTCTATAATAGGCCACTGCTCCACCCAGATCACATCTGTCGAGAGCCAGGTAAGTGCAATTGGTGTGGGAAACTCCTTAGGGGATGTCCCAGGGAGGGCAGTGGCCCTTTGGGGGTGCTGGTCAGGGCTCCAATTTCTCCCAGAGAGGTCAAGGTTATCATGGGCTATGACATCATCATAAAAGGCCTGATTGTGGTAAGGACCACACCCATGTCCTCCAAGACATCTCGACCCCACAAGTTGCTGGGGATGTAGGCCACTATGGGAGTGAATGTGCCCTTACTTCCGCCTAAGTCCTTCCAGTGTACTGGGTGGATAACCAACTTTGTGTCCTGGCTGCCACCCACTCCCTTAATGGGTGGGCCAGGCCAATATTTCCAATGGGGGAACTGATGAGACTCAGTCTCAGTGATGATGGTAACATCGGCTCCTGTGTCCACTAGGCCCTTCACAGCAATCTCATCCAAGAATAAGGTCATTGGGGGGAGTGATTAAGAATTGGAAGGGTGCATAAAACCTGTCTCATTCCCCCTCTTACTTGCAGGGCTGAGGGGCGCCCCGGGTGGAGATTAAAGGAACCGAGTCTGATTGGGGCCGTGACTTACAATCTTTTGCCCAATGAAATCCCTTTTTGCATTTGGGGCAGCAGGTCTTGGGACGAGCTCCATTTTCTGTTTGGGCAGTCCCTGCAGAGGTGTCCTGTCCTCCCGCAATTCTAGCAGCCATCTTTTGAATCGGAGGGTTGGGCCTGCCTTGTAATAAGAGCACCTCTAAGGAGGCGGTCAGGGCCTCGATGGGCCCTGTCCTGGGGTCTAGGTCTCTAGTGGTGAGTACCCATTTATGAATATCATCATTGTGGACAGGCATGATAGAATTGTGGGTAGGAGTATTTAGGCCTTCCCATGCCAGCTGTTTGACGAGCATATCTCGAGTGGGCCCAGACTCCACTCTCCCTTCCACCACTCCAGTAACTCAGGCGAGGAAGTCCATGAAGAACTCCCCTGGCTACTGAATCAAATTGCAGAAGAATGCCTGTAGGTCATGGGGGGAGCAACATTTAAGGGCCTTGAATGCCAGGTCACTAGCTTGTTGGTAGTAAGCATGAAGGCCAATAGTGGACTGGGAAATGGGGTCAATATATTGTCCACGTCCTGTGAGCATATCCAGAGTAATATTAAGGCCATATTGAAGGTTGAGACATGCCTGATTTTCAGCCTGATCATCGTAGGCCGACCGCCAGCTCAGAAAGATTGAGGGCTCCAATACCGCCTTCAATAAGTTATCCAGTCATAATGGGTCTGTAACTGTATGGCCCATTGGCAGAGAACTTGCTCAAAATATGGGGAATCGGGGCTTGATTCGTTGGCTTTGTGGATGAGTGCAAGGTCTGTGAGAGGGGTGGGCACCCATAGCTGTTGTGCAGCGTTGGGGCCGACATTAACTGGAAAGGCAGACATGGGCCGGCAAGGGGCAGCAAGGGGTGGACGGGCCATGGGGGGTGGTATAATGAGCGGGAGGTGGGTCGGAGCAGGCAGAACATAGTTCCTTCCAGGGGTACTGGGGTCGTGGTGTCTCTGATTTTTGTGGCTTTGAAAGCGGGGTCTGAAGTAGGGGCAAGGGGGCCCCTTCCTTGTCTGGATTGACCTCAAGTCTGGTTCCCATATCAAGGTCAGCGAGGGTTGAAGTAATGGCAAGGTCTACATTGGCCTGATCCTGACAGTGTTTGTTGTGGGCTGAAATGACTTCTTCAGGGGAGGAAGATTTAAGGCTGGCAATGATGGCTAAAAGGATTGGGACAAACGAGGCAGGGGGAACGACTCCTAATCCTACTTCCCTTTTCCGGGCCAAGAAAAGGATTTGCATCCAGAGGTCAGGATCCCACATATTCTCGGGAGAGACCCAAGGGGCCAAGTTAGTGCCATCATCCCAGAAACTCTCAGTATCTTTTGGTTTTACTTTCAGTCCCCGAGTTCTAAGGAGTGATTTGAGTGCTGCTGTTTGTGGCTCCTTGCACTGTGGTGGCAGGTTGCCCATCGTGGGAAGGTCCCATAAAGAGAAACTCGCCACAAAAGTAAAAGGCAAGGGTGACTACCAAGAGGGCACAAATGAAACAAACAAGAGCCATGAGCCACTTGGACGTAAACCGCCCCGACATGAAAAGGTGTATCGGATCCAAATGTCTTGTGTTTAGTGAGGGACTTCCGAGGGCCGTTGACACCCTTGGCCATATGCTCACACGGTTTCTCCGGGACAGGCAACAGGATGATCCAAAGCCTGGGCTCTGAGTTCGGGGTGGATCAGCCCTTACGTGAACTCTCCGGGATGAGCCAAGGAATAAAAGGTGCCGACGTGGGCTTCAGGACCACACGGCAGAGTGTGCCTTCCTGATCTAACAACAAATATGACAAACAGGGTAGAGGGGACAGAGGAGAGGGCCACTTGCTCACCCTTGAGCAGCCGAAAGGACAGACAAAACTTGGGGCCTACTCACTGAACGAACTGAAGTTGGGTGCGTCGCCAATGCTGGGGGTCCGGGAACCCTGTTCCGGTGCCAGATGTTGCAGGTTCCCTCGCAGGTCCAGTCCATGAGGGACTGCAGGGAATGAGGGTTCTGGCCGAGGTGGGGGTGAGCAGTGTGGATTCAACACAAGACACTGGGAGTCAGTTGGAAGCAGGCACTAGGCGAGGTGCTGCAGACTTGTTTATTGCTGGGAAGGGCAGGCCTTTTATATGTCTGCCCCACCCCCAGTGTCCCATAAACTGGTGTGTCGCTCCCTGATAGATCCTCTCATCCAGGCTGCTTGTGTCATCAGTCTCTAGGTCCAGGGGCAGATTTTAGGTTGGCTCTTTTGCGGAAGTGCGGGCTGTGCTGTCAAAGCGGAAGCTGTGCTCTCTAGTGCAGCCTCTGCTTAGGTCTGGCGCTTCACTTTCTACATAACCTCTTCAGAGAATCATAAGAATAAGAGGTAGGAATTGGCTAGGCAGTTTGGGAGAAAAGACCCCAAAGAAAAGTAGCCAGTTTCTTGGCTAAAAGTCACAATGTCCTTGGGCTTCTTAGCAACATACTCCATTCCAAAGGTCGAAAGTATTTGGGAGCTTTTATCTAATCCTTAAAAGATTTTAAGGTTTTCTCTTCAGAGGGGGGAATGTGAGAGTAACCAAAAGCCCCATAACAAAAAAATAAATAAGAGTACATGGAAAAAAAAAAAAAAAAAAAAACCTTTTAAACGCCTTTTTTTTTTTTCCCTGAACTTTTTCTCAGGCAGAGGGGCTTAAAATTTTGATCTTGGGCCCTGTTAGGCACCAAACAAGCTGTGCTCAGACCCTGTGATCCTGAGGCAGCTGCTTTTCTAACTAGATCTAAGCGTTTTAAATTTCAGTGTACATGAAAAGTCAGGAGCCATTCTTTAGACACATGCTTTCAGAGCAACAATGCAGTGATTTATGTGCTGGACATGGCACCCTGCTCCTTCTGCTGCCTTCATGAGTGTCTTTTCCAACACTTTTGAATATCTCTACTATAAATAAAGTTTGACTATGCACCACAAAAATAAATATTTTAATTATTAAGAAAAAAGAAAGGTAGGCAGTAGAGATGAAACTTTGAGTCAGTATCAGTTTCATTTCTCCTCGTTTGTTCTACAGTTCATGTATGTAGTATCTTCAGTAATAGGGTCTTACTGTGAAGTTGTGGCAGGTAACCAAGAACAGGGGAAATAGCCAGTGTTTTTTGAGCTATGCACCACAAAAATAAATATTTTAATTATTAAGAAAAAAGAAAGGTAGGCAGTAGAGATGAAACTTTGAGTCAGTATCAGTTTCATTTCTCCTCGTTTGTTCTACAGTTCATGTATGTAGTATCTTCAGTAATAGGGTCTTACTGTGAAGTTGTGGCAGGTAACCAAGAACAGGGGAAATAGCCAGTGTTTTTTGAGGGTCTGTGTGATCCTGGTAAACAACTTCAAAAGATCCGGGAGTTCATTCCTGGCATTTGTTTTTTTTTTTTTTTTGGTCTTTTTGAGATAGGGTCTCCCTGTAGCCTCAGTTAGCCTGGAGCTCACTATGTAGACCAGCCTTGAACTCACAGAGATCCACCTGCCTCTGCCTCCCAAGTGCTGGGATTAAAGGTGTGTGCCACCTTGTCTGATTGGCATTTGGTTTTTTATTTGCTATCCTATAGTGCCTGGTAGGGGCAATGTTCTCCTGATATAGGTATCTCCTTTTAATCCTTTTTTATATTAGACATGTATATACTTCACGAAGCTTCTGTAGTGGTAGGTTTCCATATGGCTTTTTCAAAAGACTTTTGGTATTAGTTTTTCCTCCCCATACTCCCTCCTCTGCCCTGCCCTCCCATTCCCCACTCCATTTAAACCTTCCTACTTTGTTATCCCCCTTTCCCTCTTTATATCACTATGTTCTATCTCCCCTCCCATGAGGCCTCAGCCCATGATCCCTTAATAGTTTCCTGACTTCTGTGGGTTTTCCAATTGAAACATGCATATCTAAAGATTCAAAGCTAGCATACATGTATGACAACTTGTGATATTTGTCTTTCTGGGTCTGTGTTATCTCATTCAGGATGATTTCCAGTTCTATCCTTTTACCTGTGAATTTCATAATTTCATTTTTCTTAACAGCTGAGTAATATTCCATTGTGTAAATGTACTATACTTTGATTATCCATTCATCAGTTAATGGATATCTAGGTTGTTTCCAGTTCCTGACTATTGATGAACAATATTCTTTAAGCTATTATATAAACTCACCTTTAGACACTGTTTTCAGGTTTATACAAAATGTGAATGGATTTCATGTTTAGAATGGCATCTCATCCCAAGATGTCTCATTATGTAGATTCAGGTATTCCAGAATCTGAAAAATGTTCAAAATTTTCAACTCTAATACTAATTCTGCCCTAACTCCAAGCAAATTGACGAGAAGAGAATATTCTCCTCTTCTTTTATGAAGCCTTGTTATTGTAATGCCAACAACTTGCAACTCCCCGTGAGGATGGATGCTAACCCAACAATGTATAAAAGGGATGACATAGCATGATCAAATGGGCTTATCCCAAGAATGCTGGTAAGTTTAGGATTTGAAAAGTCAACCAGTGTGGGCAGGGGATACAGTTTAGTTAGTAGAGTCCTTGCCTAGTGCTTGTGTGAAGCCCTGGGTTCAATCTTTATCACTGCATAAACTGGGTGTGGTGGTACAAGCCTGCAATCCCAGCACTTAGGAGCAGAGGCAGGAAGATCAGAAGTTCAAGGTCATCCTTGGCTACATAGAGACTTCAAGGTCATCCTTGACTAGGTAGAGAGTTCAAGACCAGTCTGGGATATATTAAGACCCTGTGGCCAAGATGAATGAATGAATGAATGAATGAGTGAGTGAGTGAGTGAGTGAGTGAGTGAAAAATCAGCCAATGTAATTATATTAACAACTGGGTTCCAACCCCCAGGATGGTGGATTTCAGCCAACCACACACTCACATATAAGATTACTTAAGAGATATTTTACATATTTAAAAATATTGTGTATTGGGGCTGGAGGGATGACTCAACGGTTAAGATCACTGACTTCTTTTGCAGAGGACCCAGGTTTGATTCTCAGTACCCACATGGCAGCTAACAACCACCTGTAACTCCAGTTCTAGGAGATCCGATGTCTTCTGACCTCCATGGGTATTGCACGACACAGATGCACCTACTTATATCCAGGCAATACACTCATACACATAAAATAAAAATAATTTTTTTTTTATAAAAAGCATGTGCCTCAGCTTTGGTTTGATTGAAACTTCCTCCTGATTAGTTTTGGGCTGCCTTCGTAAGTGTGTACAGGTGTGTCAGAGTGGTGCTGTGTCCTTCGTGTCCTGTCATGCAGTATGCAGGAGGATGGTGTCTGCTAAGCTTCTGGTCACTCAAGTGACTAATACGTGTTTTGTGTGGAGGTGTTTTAAAAACGTTTTTTTCATTTTTGCGCGTGTTTGATGGGTGTATGGGATGCTGCCAAGGCACACTTGTGGAGGTCAAAGGAAAGTTTTCTGGAGGTGGTTCTCTCCCTCCACCTTTCATGGGTTCTGGGGCTTGAACTCAGGTTCTCAGGCTTGCATGACAAGTACTTTACCCAGTGGGCCATTGGCCCACGAGGTACTTTGAGACAAAATTAATGTCCCACTGGTTTAGCATTCATTGGTATTTCTTCCCTAAAGCCTTTCTTTAATGGCTACCTGTACCACAAACATTTTGTAATTAACTTTGCTTTATTATTTTTATGTTAATTTTTAGTTGAGTTTTAAATTATTATTCTGAGGACAAACAAAATAGCTACAATTTTTTAAAATTACTTTTATGTGTATGAGTGTTATGCCTACATGTAGGTAAGTGCGCCTGTGTCGTGAAATGCCCATGGAAAACAGAAGAGGCTGTCGGATCCCCTGGAACTAGAGTTACAGACAGTTGTTAGCTGCCATGTGGGTGCTGGGATTCGAACCCTGGTCTTCTGCAAGAACAGCCAGTGTTCTTAACCGCTGAGCCATCTCTCCAGCCCCTACAATTTTAGATATAAAAAATAATACCTGAAAAACTTCCAGTAAGTCTAGCAAGTAATAACCACCTGAAATGCTTGTACTGTAGTTGGATGAGCTCAGTATCACAGGAGCATTAAAGCTTGTTAAACCTTACCAGTGTTTATGAACTCTTCTCTGCTCTGCCGGGCTTGATGGTGGCAAGCTGGTGACAGGACCGCACTTCTTCCCCGTCCTTGGGCCTTTCTGAGGCCCCACGAACACCATGAGCTGCATGCTCTTGTGGTGAGTCACAGTGATGTTGGTATTTCAGCGCAGTGTTCCGTCCTGTGTCTGCAGACATATTTATAAGCATCTCTTCCCACAGAGGACTCAGTGGTGATTAGAAGCCAATTCCAAATAAAATGCTCTTGTATTTTCAATGAATTCATTGTACACCTTCCCTTTTGGCCGTGATGAACAGTTAGTGTTCACCACTGTCAGGGCTGGTTTGCCTTTCTGGACAGTCAGGAGGGGTCACGTCTGTGATCATGACTGCAAAGTGGCAATAATTAGCATGCGGAAGAACATCTACCATATGACATGAGGAAATTCTGACACCTAGAATTAACACAGGCAGTTGTTTTGTGCTTAGAAAAGGATTTTTGGGTTCAGGAGACTATAACCTTGAAAACAGGGCTGTAGTCCTAACACCCCCCTCAAGGGCATGATGCCTATGACCTGTCTTCTTCCACGGGTCCACTTCTAAAGGCTGTACCACCTGCCCACACTTGGGCCATGCCTTCAACACCTGGGCCTTTGGGGGACGTTTAAGGCCTAAGCTGTAACAGTGGTCAGTGAATGAGTGTGTGTAACCTGTCAGCTGTATATACTGACTGTTCTTGGTGTCAGGGACATAGTGTTGAGCAGGGCAGGGAGTCCCAGCCCTCAGGGAGCTCTCATTCTTGTAAAGTTAAGAGGAGAACGAGGAATATCCATAGATGGATGTGGGAGTCTGGGGTGCCTGGTGCTGTGGGAAGTGTGGAAATCTTGTGTGTTGGTGGCTGTGTCTGCTCTGGGGCCCTGCTCAGACCCTGCAGGGAGGTGCCATTGGTGTGATGCCTGGGTGACAGGGCCAGTCTTGGAGATCTGCACATGCCTCCCCTGGGAAGGATGCTGAGATGGGGAGCTCTGTGGGTGAGCCACAGAAGGGTTGTTGTGACAAGTTCAGCAGGAGAAGGACTGGAGGGAGAAGGAGCTCACGTGAAGAAGGAGGTAAGAATGAAGGTTACCTGGAAGGTGGGATGTGACATCTGACTCCACTCAGGCATAATATACAGAGGGGGTATGAGGGGGAACTGAAGACCAGAGGAGGTCAGACCACACCTTGGATATGCGGTGCTGGGGGTTCAAATGCAGGTGAACAAGTGGCCAGTGCAGAGTGGGAACCTGGAGTCATGGTAACAGGAGCACATGCCTGTACCCACATCTACCCCAAGTTCTTCAGGAGAAAGTATTGAGGGAACTGCAGCCCAACAAGGTCTCTGAGCCTTTTAACATTGCTGTGGAAAAATTCAACCGTAGGAGAAGGTAGAGCAGTACAGTGAAGCCCTGTGTGCCTGGCCCAAATGATGATGACAGTGTGATTCTGAATTAATTCTTACCCATCACTGCATATCCAAGTAATTGAAAAAACAAGAATGTTAAGTGTTTGTGTCACTGCATTAAACTAATGGCCAGATGTCTGGTTTCTGGTCCAGACTTTATGACTTTCTGGCCCTGTGATCTCAGGTAAGTTCTTTGCCTCTCCTTTGTCTTTTGAAGAAGACTGATTCTGGCCTTAGCAGGTAAAGGTGCTTGCTGCAAGCCTGATGACCTGAGTTTGATCCCTGGAACACACACGGTAGAAAGAGAGAACCTGCTCCTGAAAGTCACGTCTGTGATCATGATCTCCATGTGCGCATAGTGTGCACACACAATAAATAAATACTTGTAATTTAAATAAGAAGACTGATTGTTCCGACGTGCCTGGGTGGGTGATTCCTGAGGGCCTGCTGAGGAAATGAGTGGTGCTATGGTGAACTGATGCACTGATGTTGAGAATTGTCAGATACACCACTGATGTGCCATGTAAAAGACTCCTGTCCTTCCACCCTGCCCTTTGTAGTGCTGTGCACTACCTGCACTCTAGAAGTGATGCTGATGGCTCTCATCTTTGCAGTCCTGTGTCTGAAAGTCAAGGTGATATTTTCTCCAGGACTGATGAGAACTGCAGGCTGAAAAGAAAGATCCAAAGGCCCCCACGTAGCCCTCTGGCCCAGTGTCCCTCCTGTCAGCCTTTCCTTCATCCTGGCTGAGGAGTCTGATCTCTCAGAGCCTGTTCTGCCTAGCACCTGGATCTGATGCAGGGCCTGGCTTACAGGCAGACTCAGCAGGGCCGCCTTCTTGCTGTCACAGGGCAAATTGGCCTACACTTGTTTGGGCTCCAGGCGTTATGTTTGCTCTTATTTTCTCTGCCTAAAAATAGCATTTTCTATCTTTGGAGCCTCATTTAGAATAAAAATACTTATTGGCCAGCGGTTAAGGCAGCAGACTTCCTGACTGCTTGTTGTTCAAGTGCACGTTGCACAGCAAGCCCGGATTCCACAGCCTGTTGAAGCAGGGGCCCGCCCTAGTTTAGCAAGTTCATTAGTAATGACAAACTAAATTCAATTGTAGAAGGGGGAAAATATGTCCGTAGTGAAGAAAAGCAGTCTCAGTGGACTGAGCTGCTTTCTGGAGAGGAGATTGTTTTGTTTGGTGTTGCCCCAGCCTGTAAAGCTGCAGGGTCCCGGGTTCCAGTTGCTCCTTTGTCAGGCACATCATGATGGAGAAGGAGCAGAGCCAACCCTACATGGGTCTTTGCCTTTCTGCACTGCGCCCTGGGGTGGTGTGTGCTGATCACACAGGGACCATGCTGATGGAGTGGGGCTGGACCCAGGGCATGCTGGGTGGGTGTTGACCCCTCACTGCCAGCACATCACCTCTTGTTTCAGCAGTTCTTCTGGAGTCTTCCCTGGGTATGCCCATATGCTTTGATGCTCCCCTCCCTGGCAGAGCCACTCTTTGTGACTGAAGCCATAGGGCCAGGCAAGTGTGCTGGTACTGGGGACTGGTGTGCGAGGCTCTTCGCTTTGCTCTACAGAAAGCATGTGGCTTAGTGCCCAGTGGCTGAGGATCTGGAGGCCAGCAGGCTGCCTCCACTTCCAAGTTAGGGAAACTCCGAGCAAGTTATTTAATCTCCCCATGCTTCTTGTGTATAAAGATGATATTAATAACTCACCTGGCAGGGTTATTGTTGTAATGATGAATGCACCAAGCTAGTGGCCAGTGCCCAGCACACAGTAAGGTGGATTGCCATCATATTTGCAGCCTGAGAGTCGCCATTTCTCACAGCCCATAGGAAATACAGACACTTGCCCTACATGGAGGAAAGACAGGTGGTACCTAAGCTTTGCTAGTTCAGATGTGGTTCTGACTCCAGGGTAGCCTTCCCTTTCCTTGTGGCTGCTATCCCAGCTGACCTTTGTTCTTGTACACATTCACAGCCTGTCTTCTTGACTGACCTGGTTCTGGGTCCCTTCCTGGCTGACTCAAACTCTACGTTCTCAGGGGCTTCCTGCTTTCTGGTTATCTGAATATGGGTCCTCGGGATTACTCCCACCCCAAGCCACATGATAGACAAAAGACAGCTTAAAGCAGAAAGAGGGAAAAGGGTGTGGTCTTTGTAGGCTGGGCACTGGCTATGAGGTAGGTAGACATTACCAAGTGACTCCTGGGTGAGTAGCCAGATATGGTAACTGTGGTGATGGTGATGAGGAAGTGCTTTAGAACCGCGGAGAGCAGAGCTGGACCATGTGCCTTCTCTCACAGCATTAAAGGAGGCTCGCTGCCTGCGCAAGGCCAAGTCTCCAAGCAAGGGCTGAATACTGGCTCTGGATTATCCCCTCCTCATTATTCATGGCTCTTGACAAAGGTGTCTGGCCATAACTTCTTGCTGGTGACACAGCTTGATCTCCTGCTAGAGCCAGGTTATCTCAGTTCACCACTGGCTCTGCCTGGGGCTGGTGGTTTACCACCTCCACCTGTGCTCAGAGAGGGTGCCAAGAGCCTGGGAGGGCCAGTGGGAGGAGGCTTGGCCAGTGGCTACATGGAGTGTGCTCAGAACAGGGCCCCTTCTGCTGTTAGTGTTGCTGTTAGCCGCTCTCTGGCCCTGCTGTGACTCTTTACCTTGGTACCTCATCAGGACTAGCCCGGGGTCTGTTGGTGTACAGTGGATGGCCTATGTGGAGGAGGAGCCATGGAGGGGCCCACAGGCTGGGCACTGGGAGAAGAGAAAGGAAGACCATTGCCTCTCTGTGGTCTGAGATAACCATCTCCCAGGACTTCCTGCCTCACTACACCCCCTCCCTGGCTAGGCTTACTGGGAAGAAAGAAACCACACAGTATTGACATTGACCCAAGAGAGCTCACTGTCACACAAAGGCTTCTGGCTGGGCTGCCTTTGTGGTCAAGTGCCACAAGTGATTGAAACTGGTTGCATGCACTTTCTGACTAGCCTCCTACCCATTTATTTCCAGGCAATGCGACTGTAGATAAGTTGGAGGACTTCATCAACAATATCAACAGTGTCTTGGAGTCTTTGTATATTGAGATAAAGAAAGGAATTACAGAAGATGACGGGAGGCCCATTTATGCCCTGGTACGTGTAAGGCAGTGCCCTCTAGTGATGTCTTGAGGAACTGAAGTAGAGAGCTCTGGAGAAACTCTGGGCAGTGTTGGAACTTCTGACTGGCTGTGGGGGAGGAGAGAGGAGGGATCAGCAGTGATTAGCTTTCCTGTGCAGGCACATTGTGATCATTGCTGACTTATTTTCTAGGTGAATCTTGCTACAACTTCAGTTTCCAAAATGGCCACAGATTTTGCAGAGAGCGAGCTGGATCTGTTTAGAAAGGCTGTAAGTACATAGGTTTCATTGCTTCATGACTGTGCGATAGGAAGACACAGAAAGTCATGGAGGGTCACCGCCTGGGCAAGGAGCACTGGTCCAGGCCTGAGCCCAATGGGATAAGCAACAGTAGGCCTCATGGGGAGTGACAGACAGGCCTCACCATCTGGCTGCACAAATCACCTGGGAGCTTGTTGGAGAGCCTGAGTGCCAGTCCCCACCCCACAATGCTAAACCCGAGTCTGCATTTTAGTGAGGTGCTCACTGAATTGTCACAGGAAGGCCTACTGCACCAGGGTTTCGGGCAGTTTGCTCAGCCCTGGAAGCATATAGCAGTAACTGGAGAGGTAAGAGTGCACCCCTCTAGCCCTGTCCAGACTGAACTCTTCAGGACAGGTCCTAGAACTGTGGCTTCCACAGGTTTATGGTTTCAAGATGTTCCTGGGGTGTCAGTAGCTGAAGTGGAGAAGAAAGCTAGGACAAAGGCCACACACCTGTGCATGTACAGGATGCCCAGCAACCGGTAGAAGGGGAGCATGCCCGGTCTGAGTTCACGAAGTATCTCCTGATCCACCCTGGCCTCTGAGTAAGAGGAGGTGCTGCTTCACGTGTCCAGTTGTGCTTCTCTCAGTACCTTCTTGAGGGAGGCAGGGACGGGGGAAGAGCACTGCTCTGGGATGGTGTGATGGGAATGCTTATCACATTGGTAGGACCAGACAGGTCTACTGATATGTGTTATAAAATTGTCTTCTTGAAGGACTATGTGAACTGTGCCAGTCTGCCTGTGTGAGGGGTCACTTTAGCCCATCCCTGCCAGAGCTGGCCAATGGCTTAGATATATTCAATGCCAGTTGAATAGATGAATATGGCACCTCTGTCTCTTGCAGTTGGAACTGATCATTGACTCCGAAACTGGCTTTGCCTCTTCCACAAACATTTTGAATCTGGTTGATCAACTCAAAGGCAAAAAGATGAGGAAGAAAGAGGCTGAGCAGGTGCTGCAGAAGTTCGTACAGAGCAAGTGGCTGATTGAGGTACTCTGGCCTTCTACCTGCTCATTGAGAGTGGACAGCAGTCTTCCCAATTCAAGTTTTTACCCCACCGATGTCATTTGAGCCAGGCCTTTTCAGGGTGGCTCCCTTCTCTGCTTTAGGCCCTTAGTGGCTCTGTCAAGAGGACTTGGGTCCCTTGATACTCACATGGTCTATCTTAGATGCTGTAGGCAGAAGTGGAAGAGGCTGGAAGAGTGTTCCTCTGAGCTCTGGTGCAGGTGACTGCTGTCATTGACTGTGCCTGGGGAGGAATGAATCCATCTTGGGGTGGAAAGAGCAGGTATGAATGTGTAAGGTTCTTTGTGCCAGGCCACCTAACACAGGAGGCTTTCAGAGTGCTTGTTGTGATAGTGTGTTGTTTGGACTGTGTTACTGAAGGCCAGTGTTCTCAGCTCTTCCACTAAGACAGTGGGCCTTGAGACACAAAGAGGAGGTGTTGACATAGGTGGGTCTGGGAGAGCACCAGGCAGTTCCACGAGGCCTTCTGGCCAGAGCAGAACAGATGCTTCAGTTCTTTTTCCATGAATGGCACTGCTGTGTCCAAGAAACCCAGGCCTGGGCTTAGGTTGGCCCCGTTGGTCGAAGCTCTGCCTTCACAGCCTGAGGCTGCTTCTCCTGGCATTGCTACATGGGCCTAGCCTCCTCCTGGGTGGTCAAACCCATGGTCTGAGGCTGCTGCTTGAGGCCTCAGCAGCCCTTCACTTCCTTTCTGGGGAGTTTTCCAGAATTCTCATCTTGTGTTCTTGCTGGGAAGAGAAGCAGGAAAGGCCATGGGGAATGAAGGCCAGCTGGTGGCTCCTGGGGAGTGCTCAGGTCTGTGTGTCACATCCTAAGTCTTGCTGCCCTGTGACATTGCTGAGTGCAGCTTGGTGGTCTGCTTATACTGATGTTGCAGGCATGGAACCCGGGTGCCTGCCCTGGTCTGGTGCCTGCAGTTCCTGATTCATTCTGTGTCAGTTTCTCATCCTCTCTGGGGTAGGTTTAGCAATGTGGAATGTTCTTGGTGTGCTCTTTTTGAGCCAAACTTTTTCAGAGTAGTGTTTTTGACTTCATCACTGCTTGTCCTAGTTTGCTTTCTGTTGCTGTGATAAATACTGACCAAAACCAACTTGCGGGGAGGAAAGTGTTTATTAACTCTTACAGTCCATCATCAAGGGAAGTCAGAGCAGGAGCTCAAGCAGGAACCTGGAGGCAGGAACTGAAGCAGAGACCATGCTTTCATGCTTACTGGCTTGCTTCCTCTTGACCTGCTCAATTAACTTTCTTATACAGCCCAGGCCTCCCTGCCTAGGGATGGTACTGCCCACACTGGTTCCACCAGTGTGCTGGAACCTCCTACATCAATTAGCAAACAAGAAGAGGCCCCACAGACAGCCCCACCTTCATTCTGATGGAGACAGTCCTCAGTTGAGGTTCCCTCGTCCCAGGCGTGTCAAGTTGACATCCAAGATTAGCTATCACATTGGCCCTGTTGCAGAATGTGCCTGACACTCGTTAGGTGCTCAGTAAATGCCTGCTGAGTAGGTAACACGACTAGCAGATGAAGTTTAGGGACAGAATGTACTTAAAACTTACAGAGCATAGTAGAAAAGCTTATTCACTGTGGGACAGTTTCCCTTTGCCCAGCCCTTTGCCTCTGGTAGACTGGCTACAGAAAGCAAGCTTGCCGCCTCTGGCATCTTTGGGCCCAATGTGGTATCCAGGCCCCTGTCCTTCTGGTGCCTTCCTCACAGAATGGAGGTACTGGTTCTGCAGGGGCAGCACTGGCTTAGTCAGAGCTCTGTGGAGTCCCTCAAGCTGCCGTGGAGGAGAGTGCTGCAGAAACTCGCATGTCACCCCTTAACTCCTCAGCCCCCACCCTCCTCAACCCTGTACTGGACATCCCTTGACTCCTTGTTCACCATGTAGCCCAGGAAAGTAGGCAATGGCAGTAGGGAGTGTGGTTGTGAGAGCTGCTTCCCAGTTCCTCTACTACCTCTGGCTAAGGCTTCTGTCTGACTGTGCTTTCTGGCCTGGACAACCTATTCAGGGCTGCAGTGAGTTCTGTTGGGAGGATCTCTTTACTCACTGAGGGACTGATGAGTGGGTTGCTGACAAGCCTTCCTGTGGCCCATTACCTTGATCAGAGGGACCTGGTTTCAGAGTCATCTTCATATCCCATGGAAGCAGCCTGTGTGTGCTAGGGAGTCTTACCATGTGGCTGTATCAGCTCAAGGATGCCTTTTCCTATCTGATGGGGGTTCTGACCTGGAACTGAGGTACTATAACAACTCAGAGGCTTTGGACTAGAGGGTGGTAAGTGTGGGCATCAGAGCTTGGAGAGCCACTGACTAGCTGTACCTCCCTCACATTCCAGGACGGCTTCCTCAGGCAAGGCCTGGCCCCAACGAAATTCATGGCCATGGAGATCACTTGGGTCTTGGTCTTCTTTGGAGGTCTGGGAACCTCCTTCACTCCTCCCCTTGACTGAGGATCTGAGTAGGGTCATGAGCTAAGCATTGAGTACCGTTTCAAGCACATAGTAAGTGTTTAGTACATGCAATTTGAGTTGGTTTTGAGTTTGAACATGTTAACAAGGGCCTTGGGCATTCTGCCTTGGGATCCATGCAGAGTTCACTTGACCTTCCCATGGGTTTGCCACATGCTGGGCCCATACCAGGGTTTGGAGACTCAAGAGTGAGGACCAGGTCTGGTCACTGCTCTTATGAGACTAACAGTCTGATCAGGGAGCTGATGACCAGTCAGATAGTCCTGTCACTGGAAAGGACACATAATCTCATGATAGCTTTACCAAGGAAGTGACACTGGAACTATAGGCTATGTGAGCTTTAACTAGAGTTAGGGGTGGTGGCTCGTGTAGAGGCCCTGTGGCAGAATGTAGTTGTGGTGGTGCTCCAGGAGCAGGGCTGGGGCATCTGCTCATACATTGTTGGGAAGGTATGAACAACGTGAGCCTTGGAGATGAGTATGTGAGGGTTGGACTCTTCACCTTCTGAACAGTGAGCAGCCTCAATAAGCATAGGCAAGGTGAGGCAGGGTTGGCTTATTAGAGATGATATGGCTGCTGCAGAGGGCTGACTGGGTACAGAGCAGTCAGGGGCAGGGTTAGGGAGCTGGCTGAGCAGAGGGCTGCCATTTTGGATTTGAGAGCTTTGAGAGGTAATAGTCACATGACTGAGGACAGCCTGGGAGTCAGTCAGGCTCTCATCACATCTGTGGAGGCTTCAAGCTCCCATCTACCCAACAGCAGCCAGTGTTCAGGACACTAGTGCTTTGTGCACAAAGCCCCCTCCATTTCTGCCCCCCCACCTCCTCTGCCTCCCAGACCCACCTCCACTTGTTCCTGTGGTCACCAGGCCCCTTGGAAGGAAATCTAGCTTCCACAAGCACCCTCTCCCACTTCCTGGTGGATGGGGAGGGAACCTAGTATGTAACTGTCCCAAACCTGAGTCAGCTCTTGGTTATGAAAGACAGTAACAGAAACAGGAGTGTCAAGCTGTTTCCTCTCCTGCAGTCCCATCTTTTTTTTTTTTTTTTTTTTTTCTTTTTGAGACAGGGTCTTCCTGTAGTTCCAGTTGGCCTGGGACTCGATATGTAGACCAAGCTGGTCTCAGTTTCACAAAGATCTGCCTGCCTCTGCCTCCCCAGTGCTGGGATTAAAAGTGTGCACCACCATGCTCGGCACTGCCGTCTCATCTTTTGATATGGCCTAAGCTGTCAATTTGCTCCTACCCACCCCACATGCCTGGGACCAACGACCGAGCCCCTGTGCTGGCTCTTGCAGCTCCCTATAAATGAAGTGGGGTCAGATAGTAGAGAATGGCTAGTGAGTCCACACTGTTGACTGTGATGCAGTATCTCCCACCTCATCTGTGACAGGCAGTGGTGTTCATCAGACACAGTAATCTTCCTGGCTGTCCTAGGTGTGACTGTACCCAGACACAGGAACCTGGTTCCCTTTGGAGGCTATGCTCTCACATTTTGATGTGGGGACAATGCCTGTTCTGTCTGGACTCCTTCACCTTCAACTGTAAAGTGACAGGCTGGGAGAGAAGTGGGGGCACTGGTGGCAAGGGGCAGGAGAAGTGGGCATCCTTTGGAGTTGTCTTGGGGTCACTCACTAGGGACTCTGCTTCCTTGCTTGGCTGCAGTTCTCCCCTGCCTGGGGCTCTGGCAGTGACTTGCTTGTGGGGCTGCTGTGCAAATGGAGTCATCCCATCTCAAAGGCATCAGGATGCTTCAATCTGGAGGGGAGGGGCTTCACCTCCATTGCCTTTTTTGGTCTTTGTTTCATTTTCCTTTCCTTGAGGTCCTGCCAGGGGACATTGCTGACACATGTTGGCTGAGATTAGAGAAAACCTGTAATAGCTAGAACATCTAGACCTTGTATCCTCCTGGGCACTGGGCTATGGGACTCAGGAGACCTGGCACTGAGCCAGTGCGTGGTGTTTTGTGTCCCCACAGAAGGAAGGGGAGTTCACCCTACACGGCCGGGCCATCCTGGAGATGGAGCAGTTCATCCGAGAGACGTATCCTGACACTGTGAAGATATGCAACATCTGCCACAGCCTCCTCATCCAGGTACTGTGGAGGGGTGGTGACCTGCTTGCTGCCTTGCCCCCTGGGCCCTCTGCCATGTGGGTGGCAGGGTTTGTGACAAGTGTCTTTCTGTGTCTATTTCTCTATTTCTTGGTGCATGCTTTGCAGGCTTTACCACTGTTCATCCAGGCTGGATGTTCGTGGTTCCCTCTTGATTCTTTTATCTTGTGCACTCAGGATCTGTGCTGAGCCTCTAGTATGTCCATCCTCAGTACCTGGGATGATTTCTGTGGCCAGATTCTTGAAGGTGGAGTCTCTGGCATATAGTATGCGTGTGTTGATTTTAAAGCATGTGATACACATTGCCACTTGGCCTTCTGCAAGCCTTGTCTGCCTGTGCTTCCCACCAAGCCTGGGGACTGCAGGGCTTTGAGGGGGAATGAGGGCCTCAGCTTCTTCCATCTCAGAATTCTGTAGTGAAGGCCTCGCACTAGGGACTTGGGATTATTATCAGCATTAACTTTGGACCTGGAAATTCAAACTCTCCAGGCTGCTGTTTTCTTGTAGTTTTCTTAAGGGTTGTGAAGTTGAGGGTTGCTAGCTTTATGTGCATTGGCCCTTCTGATTTCAGGGTCAGAGCTGTGAGACCTGTGGCATCCGTATGCACTTGCCTTGTGTGGCCAAGTACTTTCAGTCTGCTTCCGAACCACGCTGCCCACACTGTAATGACTACTGGCCCCATGAGATACCAGGTTTGTGGCTCCAGGTGCTCATGGGATGGGTGGGCTCACTACCAGCTGTCTTTGGGACCTACTGTACTGAGGCTGGGCACCAAGAGCAGTCTTGGAGACAGGAGGAAGGAGGACTCTGAACTTGCAGGTCTGGGTTACTGTCCAGCTGAAGCGGCTTGCCTACCTGCCTGCCTTGTTCCAAAGGGCTCTAGAATCCGCTAGAAATCCCAAGGCTTGTGGGCATCCCAGACAAAGCTCTATCCACGGAGAGGGAGGTGAAAGCTACTTCCAGCTCCCTGCTGCCTGCTCACAGCTCTGCGGGAAGGAGGGTTAACAGTGAATGTGAGACAGGACATGTTCTCAGCATGGAAAGGAGAGCTGTAGACCCAGCTGGGTCCTGTGTGACCTGTCCATTCATCATGCCATTCACTGTGCCTCCCTGCTGTTCTCTATACAGAAGTCTTCAACCCTGAGAAGGAGAGAGAGGCTGGCGGCTCCAAATCGAGCAGGAAGTCCTTGCGGACCCGGCAGCACTAGCTGCGTTGTGATGCATGGCTCCCTGCTATTGACTGACCTGTGCATTGAGACCAGAGGCCTGGCCCTCCATGTTGCACATGAACTGCCTCTCTTGTCTATATTTGTTGTTAACATGTTTGCAGTAAAAGTATCTTGAAGGTTGCTGACTAGGGTCTCCTGCCTGGCCTTTCCTCCTGGCTCTTCGATGGTGAGGCTAGTTGACTGGTCCTGCATGGCAGTGCCCTGTCAGGACCACTGCCAGCCCTGGGAAGACACCTCTCTGTCTTCTCCAGTGGTTTTGCCTTTGTTCCTGTTTTGACCCACTGCCCGACCAGAATGTGGCTACCCTTTGGTCTGGGCTTGTGACCTTGGCCTTGGTGTCAATAGCTCCCATAGTCAGGACCTTCCTCTGGCTCCAGGTGCCTGGGAACTGCACTGAACTGGATTCGTGTTCTCCCCATAGGTCCTTTTGTCCCCTCTCAGTGACACAAAGTGCTACCCATCAGTTACTTCAGTGGAGGGCCCGAGAATTAGTCCAGCTTTCTCCTCCCTGACCTCTGCCTCAGGTTGTCTTGTCCAGCCACCTGCCATTTGCCTCCACTCTTAGGGCTCTGCACCAGCATGCTGTACTCTGCTGAGACTGTTTTGACTTAGGTGGTTGGGTTGACTGTGACTCCTGTGAGGGCTCTCACTGCCCACCTTGTCCTTCCTTCATCACCTCTGTGCCCCCTTGTTTTCTCACCTCCTGCCCTTGGTCCCTGTGGCCTCTGTCCATTGCAGTGCCCAGTGTCCTTCCTCAGTCAGCACTTGCCACACTATGATTCCCTGCCTGCCTCCTTCTAACCCAGCATGGCAGGACCCACACAAGCTCAGATGAGGAAGGACTCGACCACGGCATCCTTCTGGAAGGACATCACCTGGCCACTTTGTTTTGCCTCTGCCTTACTCTCCTGGAGCTGCTTTGTGTCTGCAGCTTCCAAGCTGGTTTCCCAAGAAGTCCAGACACTTCTTCATGGTAGCCTTCTAAGCCTCCCAAATGCTCCTTGTCAGGAGGAAGAGGAATGTCGCACTCACTGGCCCCTGCATTCCCAAACACGTCTCACAGCTCACAGCTCCAGTGTGACTTGTGCAGTTCACACTGGATGATTTCATGGGCACTGGGCAGTGAAGCCTTGGGAGCTGTGGGTGGGCAGTCCCTCCTAAGCCACAGGCTGAATCAGGAGGGATACCTAAGCAACCTGATGGTTACCAGTCCATGCCAGGAGGCATGCTCTACTCTCCCCTCCATGAACCTGGTGCAGAGCTGCAGAGTGGGCACCTGGGACACAGTGACACTTGCCAGCACACTCACCTCCCAGACCTAAGTCCCTGCTTCTGAGCTGTCATCCCCACTTCCCTGTCAGCTGATGGCCTAGGTTGTCTGGGCTTCAGCAGGCAACAGCAAGTGTGCCAGGCAGACAGTCAGAGGCTGTGTTCTGCTGACTCATCCCCAAACTAGATTTCCAGGAAGGTGTGAGACAGCTTGAAGAGAAGGCAAGAAGGCAGAACTAGTCTAGAAACTTGGAAGTTGGGGGCTCTGAGTGGGGAGAGAGTTCCTGGTCCCAGTGACCTCTGTCCTGCCAGTCCTTTCTCCTTCAGGATGAAGCTCAGGAACAGCCCCTCGTCCTTGACCTTTGGACTATACTCTGGGTCAGGTGGTTTGCCATTACTTGCTTTGGGATGGCCAGCTGCTTTCCTGGTGTGGTCAAGGAGAGGCCTGTTGAAGCTCAGGCCATCCCTGCGGGTGACCTAGGAGTCCTGTGGACACCAGCCCTCCTGATGCTTGTCGCCCTGCCTCCAACCCCATGATACCAGATACCAACCATTGTGAGCACCCCATAGGGGACTAATGCTCCCAAGCCAAGGCCCTCACAGAGTTCCCAGATCTAGTCTGACCCCTGTCCAGGTCTCTGCAGTCTGTCCTGCCTTCTCTTCCACTGCCCTCTGGTCCCATTGTGCTCCTGGCTGTCACAGTGGGTGGGAATCACTGACTGGACTAAACAGTATCCCATCCCCACTTTCCTGGCTCCCAGCCTTCCTGCTTCTGTCCTCACTATAGCATCTAAGCTTTACACCCCTGCCATCCTCCTCTTCTCCCTTATATCTCTGCTCCAAGTGCATCACCACTTTCCTTTCCTGTCATCTAAGTTCTCTTCCCCAGGCAAGGCTCTCCCACTGGGGGCTGCTGTCCCTGATGTTGGGAGCTGGTGCCAGTGCCAGTTCTGAAGCTCTACTCATGCACTCAGCATCTTCTGTTTCATTGCCAGCTACCCAGACATCTCATCCACCCCCCTTTTGCTGTTTCCTATCCTGTCACTGTCTGTGGCCTTTGTGGTACTTAGGTCTGATACTGTTTTATCTTATATTGGTCTCAGTGACCCCCACCCCATCCACAAGGACAGGTCCATGTGGCTGAATGCCGTTTCCAGTGCCTGGCCCAGGGCTGTGGCAATGGAGCAGACCCTCTTTATACCATGGATGAGTGACAGGGGCAAATGGGGCCTCACACTTGTACTGTACTTTTCTCAGCTCCGAAGGACCTCTTGGTTCTGTGGTTCCAAGCCAACTTCAGAGTTGGGGTTATATTCCCCAATGAGCAGAAGGCAGCCCTGCAGGTAGGCTCCCAGCAATCAGGGGACCTGCACAGGCCAGAGAGAGCCATTTCGTCCTCATGGCCTTCTTACTTGTGGGCTATCTGCTGGAGGCTTGGTGCCCCATGTCTGTGAATGCAGCTTAACTGAGCAGTGTACTCCTTTACACAGCTATTTCTGCCCAGCAGCGGCTCAGGGCAGCAGTGGGCCTGCCATCCGCAGTCGGTGATACCATAAAGGCTGGACCACTACACAAAGCTGGAGTTGTACAGCCTGTCCCTTCTCTGGGGGAGAGTGCAAGTGAGTGCCCCAGCCCTGAGGATGCATGGCTCCTCAAGATACGTGAGCTGGAACGCTAGTGTGCCCACTCTGCCTCACTGTGCCTGGCTGTGCTGCTGTTATAGGTAAATTCTCCAGATGAGAGCAAATAAAAAACTGTTTATAGTGCTAGACAGGGTGCCAACCTCCTCTAGGAACAGATTATGGAGTTATCCATTTCAGTTTGTGAACAGTGGCCTTTGTAGCTGCCTTGCCACAGTCCATTCCCCATGCCTCTGGCTGCTCAGCTTCTCGCCCTGCCAGAGCCAGCTGTCCAAAGGCATATTCTGAGGGTCTGCAGCCCTAAGCCCTGTGTGACAAAGTTCAGATCCCTCGGCCTGGTCACTTCCTTGTCACTTGGTGGGGAGGAGTTGGGAGGGGGCAACTGAGCCTGCTAGTCAGCAGCCTGAGGTCACAGGGATTGCACAGGCCTGGCCATCAGCATCCTTCCTGGGGCTTGGTTTTGGACTGAAGAACCAGCAGTTGAGCTTGGGGGTCAAACCTGTCCCTCTTGGGAGACAGCCTCACTCTGAAAGGGAAAACAGTGAGACAGACAGGCCTGAAGCCTGGTCTGTAGTCACCTGGGACTTCTGCTAGGAGACCCCACACAGCTATGTGTTCTGTAAACTAGTTCAAGTTGGGTTTCTGTCTTGACCAAACAACTCCCTGCCATCTGGAGCTGGGCCTGCAGTCTACACTTACCTGCCTCTTTAATCACAGCCTGTACTGCTTACCCTGCCTCTCAGGGCATCCCCACCCACTGTGCGAGTCCCTGGACCTTGAGGCCCAGCTCCTGCTTGGAAATCTTCTGACCATGACCTGGACTCTGTTTGCCTGAGCCTGCCTCTTCCTCCTCTGTGTGACACATGTGACCCCCCCCCACTACACACACACAACAGTACTTCCTACCAGGTGTGTGCTGGGAGTGTCTCTGAGGGCTGTGATCCCTGACCTTCCACTTCCTCCCTACTTCTGTTGTCTGCCCTATCACAGGCAACCAAGGGATTTAGTTGAACAAATGGTTTTCAAAATTAAAATTATTTTTACTTATATTATTGAAAAAAACTGAATTTACAAAGAAAAGCATAAAGCATCCATAATCTTTATGGATGGCCTAGATATACACAGCAGACCTGCCACATACATACACCTTTCTAGGCACTGGCTCAGAAGGAGCAGGACCACTGAGTCCAGCAGCAACCTAGGGCCCATGCCTTCCCACAGGGCTTAACTGCTGGCCATTTCCAACCATGTATGGCCTTCAGCCTTCAGGTGTCAGAGCCTTTGGATGTCAGAGTCTTGGTGGGATGTCTGGTGTGTTCCGGGGCTCTCCCTACCTGTGCAGCTTCTGGTGCTCCGTCCTCTTGGTGCCCCCAGCACCTTGAAGGCTTCTCAGGGGACCTAGGCTCAGAGCTGTGAGTAGGTGCTGCTGCTGCTGTGGGTCTTTTGCACTCCTGCCCTGGCTATGACCACCAGAAGCTGACAGAGAAACTCAGGTCCAGGGCACGCACATAATGCCAGTACTTAACGGGAATAAAAAGGGTCTCTCCTGGGGACAGGATGCAGGATAGGAATGGAGCCTTGGCGAACTTGGGGAACTTCTCTAGGTCAGGATTCTCCACGTCAACCTGCAGAAAACCAGAGAAGTCACCTGCTGGCCTCTGGACACAGCAGGCACCATGTCACCCTGGATCCCTATGTGCCCACCTGGCTCGTATTATGAAGAAGGTGTGTTTCGTGAGGATACACAGCCTCGGACTCCTGTGGGGAATACAGCCGGATGTACTTCCTTCCTAACACCTGGGAAAGAGGGTCATCAGCTGCAGGGTGGCCTCACCACCGACTACACCAACCACAGGTCTGTGGCTCCCTGTCCTTTCACATCTTTCCAGTGTCTGTACGCAGCATCCTGCTGCTTAGAGTCTAAGTATGTGCTCATCTCCAGATGTAGTAGAGACAAGTGACCTCACTGTAGCTAAGCTGTGCTAAGCTCTGTGTGTTTCACCTGGGTTACTCCACACCTCCACTTGGGGGGGCTTCCTCTTTACCTCCATTTTCTAAGTGAGAAATGGGCACAGAGAGGTGAAGTGAATACCTGTGTGATAGCCAGTGGCCATGCCAGGAACTGGGCTCCTGGGCCCCAGTTCTCAGCTGCTACTGAGTTGCCTTGTAGGGCTGGCAATTGTCTTTCTAGAAACAGCCTATGAAAAACAAGGTGGTCTTAGCAGTGGTGTGTGCTGCTTCCCTTGTGACTCATACTCTGTCTCTGGTTCCTCATCAGCTCCTATCCTTAGGTGCAAGCTAGCAGTGGGGGTCGGGTAAGGGAGAGGGTACTGGGGCTGCTGGAATGTGCTGCCTCCTCAAGAGCATTCCTACCTTCCTATGTGGCCTAGGAGGATCCCACCTGAGTACAGCCTTGACCTGGGAGGGGCCCTACACTAGGCCTGGAACTTTTTTTTTCTGTTCACATCCCTTTCAGAGAGAGACTTTTCCCCTTTCCTATTTCCCCCTCCTTTTTTTGAGACAGTGTCTCAGTAGCCCAAGGTTGGCTTCGAACTAACTTTGTAGTTGAGGATGGTCTTAAGCTTCTGATCCTCCTGCTTCGACCTCTTACGTGATGAGATTACATGCGTGCACCAGCACAATCAGCTCCCTTGTCAAAAGCCTGGTTTTCAAGTTGGATCATGGAACCCGACCCACAGGGAGGGAGGGCAAAGCCTCTTGTCTGCTGCAGTTCCTACCTGAACCAGAAAGTTCTGCTGGGGATCCTGATGCAGTGGAGATACAGTTCCTTGAGGACCAAACCAGGCATTAATGGTGATCTCTTCCTCTTCGCCGTTCCCTAGGCAACAATAATCGGGGATGCTGATGTCCTGCTTCAGCTCCGGGATCTGTGATAGTGGCAGAGTGCTGAGGCCAGGCATAGGTGTGCTAGCCAGGACTCAGCTGAATCTGACTGCCTTAGAGCCAAACACAAATGGTCCTGGATTTTTTCGTTTTGCTTTGTTTTTAAGATGGTGTCTCTAGTTTCCATCCTCTTGCCTCAGTCTCCCAAGTCCTGGTATTACAAGTGTGTGCTATTACAAGTGTGTGCTATTAAAAAAACCCCCCTTAGGTTCATTTTTTGTTGTTGTTTATTTGTTTTTCTGAGATGGGGTTTCCCTGTAGCCTCAGCAGTCCTAGAACTCATTATGTAGACTAGTCTGCCTCAATCTCATAGAGATCTGCCAGCTTCTGCCTCCCATGTGCTGGGATCAAAGGCTTGTACCACCATGCCCAGCTAGGTTCATATTCTCATGGATAAGAATTTTAAGAAATTTTAGGGGCTGGAGAGATGGCTCAGTGGTTAAGAACACTGCTGGCTGCTCTTGCAAGGACCTGGGTTCAGTTCCTAGCATGCACATGATGGTTCATAAGCACTTTTTAACTCTAGTTCCAGGGATCTCAGACCCTCTTCTGGCCTCTGTGGGGCTACAGGGAGACCCTGTCTCAAAAAGACCAAAAAAAAAAAAAAAAAAAACCCCCCAGAAATGTAAGATACTTACTAAACTAACCCTAGAGAGGGAGGAGTTACTATACAGCATTCATAGAAGCGAGTAAGGAATTAGGACCTCAGTATGTAAGTATCATGCCATTAGAGGACAAAGCAGGCATACACAGAAGTGAATTAGAGGTGATGAAGGACTCCAGTCTCTAGCAAATGAGTCCAAACTGAATCAGCAGTAAGTCACCCTACTCCACAAATAAAATAAGCAAAGGCTGCTGTCTAGACCTGGCACAGTGGGGATGTATAATGGGGCTGCTGAGTCATAAGTAGGAGACCCTTCAGGCAGTGATCTGTTAACCATACAAGACTTAAAGAGCACTATTAGCTGACCAGGAGGGAGCTTATGCTGGGCTCTGTGGTGAGTGTGACTCTCCTGGACGTTGTGGGATGAGCTCGCAGGTGGATGGGGTTGCATCTCTTCAACTGCCTCAGTTACACAGGAGTCGTAGTGAACATGCCAAAGGCATGGCCCTAGCACTGGGTGGCAATGGAAAATGCCTCCGTGCCCCCTGCTTCTGCCCCTTCTTCCTTCCTTAGCCTCCTACACCATCTCCGAACAGCTCACACTCTGATACCCTGGGAAAGGGCACCTGTAACAATGGTGTGGATTCTTGGCATCTGGCTTTTCACAGCTCAGGTGTGTGCCACCATGGAGCCTGTGCCACCAAGGAATGTGTTTCCTGGCAAGATGGGGCTGGGCAAAGAAACCACCTATTGAGACATATCAGAGGTGCAGAATGTGGTGAGTTCCCACCTCAAAGCTGCAGGGAGAGCTTTTGCCAGGATATAAGGCCATCATCAGGCCTGGAGTGGGACAGGTTGCAGTGGCCTGACCTCTGGAAAGAGCCATGGTCTTGAAAGGAGCTTCTTGGGGAGCTCCTTACAGGCCCTTGCAACTTGGGGCAGAGCTCAAGGGAGCAGACGCTGCCCCTCATACCAGCAGCCAGATGCCCCGGGCCTGAGGACACTGTGTAAACTTGAGAGGAATGGTAACAGATTCAGGGAATTCAGGAGCTTTCAGAGAGCAAGTCACCTCCGCCACTCCTTCACTGACCTCACAGTAACCTCAGGTTGCAGGTAAGAAAACCAAAGTCCCCCTGGGAAGCCAGAATGATCTCTTAGCAGGGAGGTCTGGCTGTTGCCTTCTATCTCTTGTGCAGGAATACAGAAGGCTGCCTCACAAGTGGGTGCTCTGAGGTCTCTAGGCATTCTTCCATCCCCAAAGGCCCTTCAGAATGCCAGGCTCCCAAACCAGTGATCTGATTGGATGGCACCAGACCTGGTCTTGGAGGATGCTGAGCAGATCTCCAATTGGTTTGTGATGATATTATCAGGATTTCTGAAGGGCGATTGGTTGATTGGGTCTCATAATCAAAATCACTGGCCAAGGACTCAGAGACCTGAAGACAGCTCCCCTGGGCATCATAGTCATCACTATCAACTTTAGAATCACCTAGGAGACACTTCTGGGCTTGTATAAGGGTGTTTTCAGAGAAATTTACTGAGGTAGAAGGACCCACCCTGAATGTGGATGATGCCATCCTATCAGCTGGGGTTCCAAACTGAATAAAAAGGATAAAGCCAGCTGGGTCCCAGCATTCATTTCTCTCTCCTTCCTGGCTGTGGATGTAGTATGACAATCCACTGCTATGCTGTCCTGTGATGGACTGTGTTCCCTCAAACCAGGGCCCTAAATAAACCCTTCCTTACATTGCTTTTGTCAGGTATTCTGTCACAGCAAGGAGAAAAGTAACCAACACACTGGGTGAGCTCTAGGCCTGGCTGAGACCATTCTGGCCAGCCCCTCCTGGACTCCCCAGTGTCGTCTCCTAAGGGTTTGGGGTTCTTCCTCTACTGCTCTTTTCCCTCACCTCACAGGTCTATCACATCCAGGTGCCTGCAGCTCCTCTGTATCCTAAGCTGCCCTACTCCTGGCCCAGCAGCTCTCCTGCCTCTTGCCTCCACCTGTCTGCCAAGGGTATTAACACGTGTCCAGATGGTGGCCCTGCCGGTCTTTGAAACAGTCCTCCCAGTGGCTCATGGGTCCCCAGTGGGTTGAGGGACCCCCAACTCTAGTTGAAATCTAATCACCATCATGATGATGTTAAGGAGAGCTTTTAAGAGGTGATTTGGTCACAAGGGCTGGACAGATACTGTTACTGTGTGTTCTAGCTTATTTCTCTGTTGCTGTGATAAAACACTGATCAAACCAACTTGGGGAGTTAAGGGTTTATTTGGCTGACAGCTCACAGTCCATCATCAGGGAAGTCAGGCAGGAACTCAAGTAGGCAGGAACCTGGAGGCAGGAGCTGAAGCAGAGACCACAGAGGACTGCTACTTACTGGCTTGCTCCTCCGGTCTGTGCTTAGCCTGCTTTCTTATACAACCCAGAACCACCTGCCCTGGGGTGGTACCACTCACAGTGGGCTGAGCCCTTCCACATCAGTCAACAATCAAGAAAATGCATCACAGACATGGCCACAGACCAATCCAATAGAGGAAATTCCACAACTGAGGTTCACTCTTCCCAGGTGTATCAAGTTGACAACTGAAGCTATCCAGCACACTGTACAAATGGGCTAGTTATCCTGGGAACAGGCTTGCTATAAAACCAAGTCTGTCCTCCTCTGCCTGGTCTCGTCACATGCTGTCCTTATGACCCTGATGTGTGATGGCTGTCCTCAGATGTGGTGCCTCAACCTTCCCTGCCTCCAGAACCATAAGTCAGATAAACTATTGTTTATAACTTATCCAATCTATGGTATTCCATCACAGCAGCACTTAACTATGACAAGTGAGCATCCTGTCTCATCTCACCCCAACCAGGCAGATAAGTTGCCAGTTATCTGCATTCCCCTTCTCCAGACCACCACATCCTATGGCTATGGAGACGCACTATGCAGTGCCCAGACACCCAAGTGTTGGTGACAAAGTATTCCTGCGTTCCTGGATTACCAGTGCTGGTTGGGAGGCTATACCAGCAGGGGTGGGCCTAGGCTGTCAAATGATCTGCTCTTAAGGGCCTGCTCTGGAAAAGGTGCCAGCAGCACCTGCTCCCTGCAGGGAATGTGCATTTTTCTTTCTCCCTGCTCTCTCCCTGCACTCACACTAAAGAGCTTCAGGGAACCTTCTTGCTCAGGGGCCTCACAGGACTCTACCATCTCCAGATAAAACCCTAAGTCTTTCTGGCCTTCAAGGCATCCAACCCTCTAACTCTGGCTCTTCTGAATAAACCACCTAGCTGGTGATCACTGACACTCTCCTCTCTCTGTGCCTTGTGCTGCCTCAATGCTGGGGCGCCTCTCACTGGGGACATCCTCTGGTCCACCCCACTCCAGCTCACTCAGCCAGGCTCCACATCCAGCCTTGGCAGCTCATCCTGAAAGTTTGGCCTTGGTCCCAGACTCAGGGAACCCAACCTCTCACTCAAGCTTGGTTGCCTCCCTGCCTTGATGGTGCAGGGTGAAGGGGGAACCCTTGCTTCAGAGGACTGCACCAGAGGGTAGCCATGAGTGTTTCGGGCTCTTCCCTGTGAGGGGAGGAAGAGGTGGGAGTGGGTGCAGGGTGAGGGGACAGGAACAAGGTCTCAGACTCACCTGGTCAAAAAGCTGGTGCTGAGCAAGGTACCCGACATCCTGTGCCTGATCCAAGGATGAAATAAGAGATGACAGTTGGTTAGTTGTGATAGGCTCCGCTTGATGCCCCTATGGCTTAGCTAGATGATAAGTGGGGCCCTAGCCCTGCCCATCACAGGGTAATGGCTCTGGCTCCCACTGTCCTGTGGCCCTTTCCCCAAGCCAGGTTCTGACATGATCAGTGTCCTCCCAGGTAGGCAGGGCTGAAGGGCAAGAGACCGAGGGTCTGGCTGCCTCTGCCATGTCTGAGAGAGTCATGGCCACTGTAGCTTCTCCCTCTAGTGAAAAATGCAGGTGCAGCTCACACCCGAGGACTGCTTCCTTTGCATTTAGAAATTGCTTTAAAAATTGTGGGTAAACAAAAAAAAGACATAAAATTTGCCTTTTTAATCTTTCTTAGGCTCAGTGGCATTAAGTACAGTCACACTGCTGTACAGCTGTCACCACTGTTCATCCAGACCTGGACCTCACTGCCTGTGAAACAGTAAACCCCTGCGCACCTCGCTCTCGATGTACTTGTGGATGAACTCACTGACGGTCATGAGGGTTTGGGACCAGTCCTCATCTGTGTACCTGGAACCCACTTCCACAGGAACAGTACGGCAACCAGCAATCTCCCGGATGTAGTCCAGACTATAAGAACAGGCATCATCATTAGCATTTTATCATCACCATCACTGTCATCACTGCTAACATCTGGATACACTGTCCTCTGGTTCTCTTCATCCTCACAAAACCTCATGGGGTAGAGACCACTGTTAACTCTTGCTCTACTGACAGAGGACTGTGGCACAAAGAGGTGAGGTTAGGGCTACACAGCTAATGGGATCCTGTTTGGCTTCGTATATGGCTCTGGGTGGCTGGGCTGCTCCAGCTCCCTGCTGCCTAGAGTCCTGCTAACTTCACTTTCATCCTGTTACTGAGCTGAGAAACCCTGAGACAAGTGGCAGGCAGTGCAGAGGGTGGTGTGTCTGGTTCTGAACTCTGAAAGCCTAGGGTGGGTCAAGGAGCCTTTATGGAGTTACTTAACCTGCCTGAGATCTTGCTTCCCTGCTGTGTGAGGTGATGCCAGTGTCTGCCCTGTTGGGAAAATGCCGTGGCTCCGGCAGAATTCTTCTTCAGTGGAGTCTCAGGGGCTGCTTTCTCCACATACTCCTTCAAAACAGGCTGGCCCAATTTAACCCACTCCCGAGCTACAAGTGCCCCACAGCATACCCAGAGACTGCTTTACATGTCCCTTGTGGATGCTGAAATCCCAGGATGCTCCAGCACATTGTCTGTGATGCACCTAAGTGTTTCCCCTGCCATCTCGTGAGTACTTATGCTGCCCAGTGCCATGGGAATGGCTGTCTCACTGTGATGGCGGCAAAGTAACGAGGGAGAACAAGGCTGTGCAGGCTCAGCATAGACAATCACAGTACCAATTGTCCTCTGATCTGTGGAGGGCTGCATCTGATGATGAGGCCCGTGGACATGGAAGAGGAGGATGGCTGTGCCCTCTCCCTCCTAGGCCTATGCCCAGTTCTCTCTGGCATCAGATCTGACCTTTCATTGAATCCCAGGAGGTGCTATCTCCTGGGTGGTTTCCAGGCTTGGCCTCAGGGCTCTAAGAAGGTGGGAAATTCTAAGATCCTGCACAAATATCTGAGACTTCTGAGCCCACCCATCGGGCACTCCTTAAGGACCAGCTCTGGGGAAACATGCATCAGTAAGCAGCTGGGACCTCTGCAGAAATTAGGGATCCCTCACTTGAATTTTTAAAATATTTAAATTTTCTTTAGTTTTGAGAATTTCATATATGTTGTCTTTATTTCCATCCCTCCCAGTCCCCCACCAACTCTTTCCATGTCCCCCTACTCCCTCTCAATTTATTGTCATCTTTATTACTGTTACATATGTATATATACATTTATATAAACATATATACATATATAGCACACTGAGTCCATTTAATGGTCCTTATGTATACCTGTGTATTTGGGATTAAATAACCTCTCAGCTAGTTCAAGAAAACTGATTCTCCCTTCCTCAGCATCCAAATTTATTTTTTAATTAAAAAAAATATCATTCTGTGTGTGAGGCATGCATGTTACAGTGTCACATGTGGAGGTCAAAAGACAGCTCTGTGGAGTTGGTTCTCTGCATGAGTCCCAAGAGACTCAGGCTGACAGGCTTGTGTAGGAAGTGCCTTCACCCACTGAGCCTCTCACCAGCCCCAAGTATGCCCCTTTAAAGTCTTCTTTAGCCCTCGGCAATCAATCCTAGTGGCTTGGGAAGTGTGTGTGCGTGGCTGGAGGACTTCAGAAAGTCTTGGGGACACGGAGGAGGAGGGGCCTCAGATCCCTACAGTCACCACCCACCTCCACTTCCTCATGCAGGGCCAGTGGTCAGCCACGCCTTCCAAGATCACAGGCCTCCCAGGAATGAGAAAATGCTTCCTGAAGTACTGCAGGGTCGGACAGTGGAGTCGGGGCACTGCCCTCTCCAACGCCATATTGGGAGTCGAGTCATGTCTTGCCTTCTGTTTAGAATCCAAACAAAGCAAGATGGCAGCCCCTCAGAGTCAAAATCTGAAGCACTGATTGTGAGCAGTCCCTGAAGACCCTTTTGTGTCTCTATTTATTTTATTTATTGTTTGTTTTTGAGACAGGTCTCCCTGGCCTGGAACTCACTTTGTAGACCAGGCTGGCCTAGATCTCACAGTGATCTGCTTGCCTCTGATAGGTGGAGAAGCCGATGGATTAATCGGGTTGATAGGGAGAAAGCACCAGGACACAGATAAAAGTCCAGTGGAATAGGGTTTATTAGCAAAGGAACACATGGGACAGATTTCCTTCCAGATAGGGAAAATGTCTGCCCCTGGGCTGTGAGCTGGGGTCTTTTATGGGGGGGTGCTTTGGGGGGTGCAGAAGGCAGGAAGATATATTTTCTGAAGATTAGGCAGTGGTGTCAGGGAGCAGAAGAGCGGGACTGTTAAAACCTGCCCCCCCTTTTGAGATCAAAGGGGAAGCCTGCTGTGTTGGCCAAATGGTGGAGAAAAGTCTGCTTTTGACTTTAAAGACCAGGGTGCTTACCTCAGGGGCTAGTAAAACCCATGAGGCCCTGTAGGTGAGGGGCAGGGCTGCTGTGGATCTGAACCCTAACAGCCACCATACCCAGCGACGTCTCCCTTTAACTTATTAAAATAACTCATTTTGTTCTTTTGAGGTGGGATCTCATTATATAGGCCTGGTTGGCCTCAAACTGTCCATCCTTGGGCCTCAGCCTCTCAAGTGCTGTGATTACATGTGTGCTTAACCACACCTAGCTTCGCTTCTTTTGGTAAACAGGTGAGGCATGTTTGTTTAGTGGCTCTTAAATCCTTGCGAGTGGTTGGCTGTGTTGCTGTTCTGCCCAAGGCTTCAGCTTTTCCCTTACCCAACTCCTCACATGAATGGTCACCACCCTGTCTGTCTTCCTGACTGGATCTCCTTCCACTGTGGCCACTCTCATGGACTTAATGACATCTTACAAACCATACTCACAGCAGGACATTCTAACAAGGCGAGAAACCACTGAGTGAAATGCCCCAGAATTCCACAGCTGGCATCCAGCACAGCCTCAGCCTTTCCTTTCTAAGGCTCTCAACCCTACCTGACATTTTACAGATGAGGGCACCAAGGCCCTAAGGCGGTCCCTGGCTCATCAAGTGGAAGTATGGGTGCTGTCTGGGTGTCTGTAAGCCTTCTGAGGAAGCCATGCTCCAGGCCTGGAGATGTGGGGCACAGGTACTCAAATACCATGGCCTACTAGACACTGATTAGAGGGGCAGGACACACTGGCTTCCTGAACCTCAGTTGACTGAGATACCTCACCCAGAGTTAGATAGTGAGAAAGGCAGGTTGTCCTTCCTTCCAGCTGCCCAGGACAGGGCATGGCTGTGGCAGGCTGGCTCTGTGCCTGTGAGTGGCCTCTTTTGGGCTAACAAAGCTGCCATTCCCCTGGCTTAAAAGTCTCTGCCTTTGCAGAGACTTGGGGGCCCAGCTGTCCATTCCCCAAATCAATACAAAACTCTTCAGTAGAGAAACTGCTTGTGTGAGATTATGCTCCTGAGAGGACTGGATTCTACTATAGGATGGGTCGGGGCTGCTGGACAGGTTCAGCGTGGGAAGTGACCCTCCCCATACCTTAGTGGCAGGCTGGTCCTGGTGGGGGTCACAGGCAGGCTGCTTTCTGGAACACAGGTGTGCCTGGAGGACTGCAGCAACTTTGATGAGGACATCCCCAAGGATGGACGCCCCCATCAGCAGGCCCATGTCACATACCCGCAGGGCCGTGGCCACAGCAGCTGGCTCCTGTGGTGCCTGGCACAGACACAGGGCCTTCAGGAGACAGCCGAAGGCATACACACGGCGCCATTCCTTGTCCACATCCTGCCAAGGTCCAGTGTTGAGCTTCTCCCAGGTGTAGTCCAGGACAGTCTCGCTGGCCTGCAGGCACCCCTGCCAAGAGCTCTCGTAGAATAGCCCCACAGCCCGCTGCAGCAGCATGGCCACGCTCCTGTCCACCTTCTCACTGAAATCCAGCTTCAGCTCCTCCTTTGAGTCTGGAAGGAGGGTCCTGAGGGCCTTCCAGAGAGTTCCAGCTCCCTCCAGGGGCTCTGTAAGACCCTCAGTGTCCTCTGCCATGTTCAGTGTCTGAGGGGGACAAGACAGAAATCAGAGATCCCACTCGGGCCCCACAGCTCACCTCAAGGCTTTTCAACTCAGGCTTTGCTGCTGACTGTATGCTCTGCTCCGTTGACGCAGGGCCTGCTTCAGTCCCTGCTGTCCTTTTAGGGCCTGGGCAGTGCCTGGCACTCAGTGAGCACTAGACAATGTCTGTTCAGAGAGAGATGTGTGCGATCTTCATCCAGAATGGCTCTAGCACACCCCTCTCCCCTGCCTGGCAAACTCCTACCTAAGTTTTCAGGCCCATCCTAAATGATCCCCTAGGTGAAGTCTGAGAAGACTCTCCACAACGCTCTGTGTTCCCATGGCCCTCGGTTCTTCTTACAGCATGCCTGTATTGCAGGAGTGGATTAATACTCACAAGAATGGTTGTTATAAAATAGGACAGCTGGCATTTGACCTCCTTGCATGGTGTGTGTCCTCTGCCATTTCTCTACCATGTGAGGATGCATCTGGGTCCTCATCAGATATTTGTACCATGTTGTTGGGACTCTGCAGCCATCAGAATTATGAACCAAGGAAACCTCTTTATATATTCCCTGGTATCAAGACAGTCTGTTACAGCAACCCCAGGCAGAGTAAGACACATCCCCTGTTCCCATGATGCTGAGTCATGGGGAACACCATACTTTTGGCAGAGAATAAACAGGGACAGGTGTGAAATAATTTAAGCTTTGTAGGCCATGCAATCACTGTTAGCACTACTTTGCCAATTCATCTACCACAGTACACAATGGGTGTGGCTGTGTGCCAATAAAACTTTACTTATAAGAACAGAGGTGGTTTGCCAGCTCCTGCTCTATGCTTGCCAAAATCCTTTCATCTTCAAGGCCCTGGGTTTAACTTCTGACATGGGGGAAAATAAAAGAAAGAAAAGGAAAAGAAAATTATCTTCAGGGTCCAGTCAGTACGTTTCTCTTAGAAATAAAATCCCAGGTCCAAGGACCCCATCAATACCACACAGAGAACACATGAAGGACAAAGTGAAAGTAACTCAGCAAGGCAGATTTTGCTTTTGCAAAAGGATGTCTTGTGTGGTCAGTCAGCTCTAGCAAGCATGGGACCAGGAAGCTTGGTGGGCTTTTATCCCCTATCAAAAGAGGACTGTGTCTTTTTCCCATTGCCTGAGGTCCAAACTCACAGACTTTCCTGGTTGGCTAGTTTAAAAGAATTGGCCCTTAGGGAGAAGGGTTCCACCACCCCAGGCCATCAGGCTCAGGACAGCATTTCCTTAAACAAAAACTCTTACAGGGTATGGTGGGACTGACAGATTAGAATTCCTTGTCATAAATCAAGTTCCAAGTTTTACAGGGTTCTTGAAAGAAAAGACTAATATTTAATGTTTCCTACATTTCTTACATTTCTGAGGCAATTTATTGTGACCATTCCAAGCACCAAATGAAGCAAATCCAGGGACCTAGACCTGGCCAGACATCTCCTACAGGTCCCCTGGAGGGTGGAAGTGAAGGGCTTTCCAGCTCAGGAAATAATAGGTCATGACAGATGACAGGAAGCTGCTATTGGTCAAAGAGAAGCCTAGGAAGGCACCTAGCCCTAAAAATCCACACTGGAGTGGCCTGAGCAAAAAACTTGCATTTGGCAAGTTCCCAGAATGCTGCTGGTACTTCTCACAACCAGTTTGCCATGACTGATGCCTCACTTCTGGTTTATTATTACTTTTTTTTTTTGGTTTTTTTTGAGACAGGGTCTCCCTGTAGCCCCAGTTGGCCTGGAACTCATTATGTAGACCAGGCTAAATAAAATTCACCTG